>NC_081557.1:23634487-23681662 GCF_022355385.1 Mustela nigripes | reverse complement strand
TGATTCTTCCAGAAGAGGATTAGGTAGGGAAGGAAGAAGTGAGGGTCAAGAAAGATCTTGTTTGATGATAAAGTTATCATATCATATGATATGAGGAGGACTCATGATTCTTCCAGAAGAGGATTAGGTAGGGAAGGAAGAAGTGAGGGTCAAGAAAGATCTTGTTTGATGATAAGGTTATCATATCCTGAGGCCCTCAGAGTGAGTCAACTGGAAACTTGTTTCATATCTAGTCATTTGGGGAATGTTCAGAGGTCCTCTTCCTGGAGATTTCTGACTGCAGCTTTCTTGATATGGGTGAACCTTATCTTGTTGCTCCAGTCTTCATATTGTTCACCATTCTATGGGCTCCTTGTACTCTAGGTGATCTTGTTGGGTGGTGTGCCTTTGGACAGGTCCCCCTACAGCTTCCTTTTGGGTTCCATATAGGCACACATTCATTTTGACCCAAATTCTGGAAATGTAAGGCTACCTCTTTTTCTGCTGCTACAGACCAAGTTAGGCAGATGTCATAGGCCAGGACAAGAAGAGAAGAGAAGAGAAGAGAAGAGAAGAGAAGAAGAGAGGGGGGGAAGAAAGGAAAGAGGAAAGGAACGGAAAGGAAAGGAAAAGGAAAGAAAGAGAGAGGAAGGAAGGAAGGAATGGAGAAAGGAAGGGAGGGAGGGAGGGTGGGCTCAAGAAAGGAAGGAAGGAGGAAATTAATTCCAGAGGACATAGGTCAAGTCCTCTAAATCAGTGTTAATGTCCCTTCCCTTGATTTCAAGGTTAGGAAGACCTATCCCCTGCTCCCTCTCAATAGGACATAAGAATCACTCAGTGTACTTTTAAGTCTCTCAAAAAATCGTCACATTCTGACTGTTCTCAAGAACTCTTAGTTTTCTAAGAGTCTATTACGTGGCCTGAATTTAATGTGGGTAATAAACTAACCCTTAGAGGATTATTTTTGGTCATCCCCATTGCATGTCCTGCATTGAAGGTCAAGAACTTCAGGGTAGATTTGGAGGTATTTAACAGATTAACATCTATTCTCATTTCTGAGAACTCACTAAAACTCCAAATCAAGACCATTTTAGCAACCCTTCATGCATGCATAAACACAGTTTGTTTTTAAAATAACAGGTACTCTACATATGGTTACACAACTGCTCTCTTCACTTACCATGCCTTGGATGTCTTTCCATATTTCACATTTTTTTGGTCAGTAATTTTAGGCATACTACAATAGTAGCTTAGGGATATCAACATACATATACCTCTGATCCATAAACAAGAAAGTCATTAGAAAGTTTTGCAGGCTTTAGGAGGACTTTTCGTTTTCCATAATGAGTGTCATAAATGTCACTGTGAGATTAAAATCTTAGCTATTAACTGTGAATGTCAAGATTATCATTTGAATGACAGGTAAAAAAATAGCTGTAAAAGACTGAATCTAAGACAACTGAGTATCTAGGCTAAAATGAGCCATCTTATACAGAATACATGGTCCAAAGGCTAAAATTGTGAATTCAGAAATTAACAATACTGTATGTATTCTGAGTTGCAATAAAATAAGATAATAGTTATTCATTTTACTACCTTCAAGATTCTGTGCTAAGTGTTTTATATTTACAATTTTATTTAATCTTTACACCAGTCATAATATATGACTACCAGACATATTTACCTATTTCTTCTTTCTCTGAATAAAAAAATAAAATAAAATAAACTAGAAAACTGGTGGTCCCAAGTTAACTGTGCTGTGAAATCTCAATTTCTAGAGGTTCCAACCAACCTCAGATCAACATCCAGGAGAGCAACAGTGGCCTCAGCTTGCTTGCTTGCTTTATTGATTTATTTGTTTTTTGTTTATTTATTTACTTAAGAAAGCGAGCAGGAGGGGCAGAAGGAGAGGGAGAGAGAATCTCAAGCAGATTCTGCGCTGAGTGTAGAGCCCAACACAGCACTTATTTCACCACCTTACCTGAGCTGAAACCAGGAGTTGGACACTTAACTATGTCACCTACCCAAGTACCCCTCAGCTTTATATTTTAAATTTTTTGTTTTGCAACATTTTGGTTTTAAGGAGGCAATTATTTGCATATTAGTAAGCAGCAGTACTTAAGAGTACCTAAGCATACCTAGCATATCTACAATCTCAGATGAGTTGAGAAAACCCTTTGTTTTTTTAGGGGAAGTGAGAACAAAATGTTTATCTCTCTCTCTCTCTCCTTCTTTTTTGTTTTTGTTTTTGTTTTTGTTTTCATTAAGCATGTCTCCAGGGACAGAATCTCTCATACCCTACCAGGTCAAGGGACAAACTGTATAGCAGCAGGACAAACAACAACAAGGAGATTTGCCTTTATAGCCATATTTAATCCTCTTCGGTGCCAAGGCTCCCATGAGAAGGGCACCTCCTATTGTGTTGCCAGTAGGTTTCCATAGCTTTCCAGGTGATACTGTGCCTAGATTTTTTTCAGAGATGTTCTCCAAAAGTGTAGGCCAATATAAAAACTTGGGGAGAAATGAAACCAATCTAACCAATTGACTCTTCCACTGAATTCACTGTTTTTGAGTCAGTGGATTGGACTTACCTCCAACATAATCCTTCCAGAATAAGCCTCTCCTCATTCCCTTCAGGGATCCTTTGCCTTGCATGTTAACCAATCAACCTAACTGCCCCTTCTGAGCATGGCTTAAAGCATGAAACAAGACCCACTGGATCCAGTTATATATCCCAGAAGGTGGCCAACCCTTGCCTAAAACTAAGTTAAATGAGATATACTATAGAAGCAAGGGACTTAGAAGTCCTCTTACAGTTTAGATTGGAACACCATGACAATATATGACACACACAACATAAAGCTGGGACAGCTACAGCACAAGCACCAGCCAAATCTTCCCAGGGAGCATTCCCTGGTGAATCCAATCAATAAAGCAAGAGCAAGCTAGAGGCAAGCCCCTCCATCAAACACCAAGTCACCCATTCACTGTACCAACTGTCTCAAAAGAGTTAATTACTCACAGGTTAAGAAGAAGATGAATTCCACATCATGCAGGGCCACATGGGAGTCAACAGGTTTGGTCAGAAGGCAGAAGGAGTGAGGGAAAAGAATAGTTCAGAACTTTTATTACTATAGTGGTGGAAAGTAGTCATTCAGTCCCCAAACACAAATTTGGGGACTTGGGGTTGAAGAGTTTATAATATGACTTTTACTTATGCACTACAGGAAGATATAAACATCTTTAACTATTAGTTTGGCCCTATAATCAATTAATGCCAAAATCATAAACTACAGGATCTGTCAGAGTTGAGTAGAACCCAAGATACCCAATGAAAAGCAACTTAAATATTACACATTTATTATCCCATATGTTAAGAGCTCTAGAGGTAGAGAAATTCCAGGATGGTGAAATGGCTCTGCAATATCAACAAGACTCAGGGTGTCTCCATTGTACTAGTCTGCCATACACAACAAGCTTCAGCATATTGATTTCTTCCTTCAGGTTTGTCCTCATCATGCTCCTAAAACTACTGTCACATCTCTAGGACTAACCTTCTTATAAGTTTCGCCTCAAGTAACTTTTTTGTTCAAGAACTTTTTTGCCCAAAGTATCTAAAAATCAGGTTTTCTTAGCATGAAAAGCAGTGTAAATGGTTGCTGGAGAGGCAATCAATGGTACTTGCTATAACCACTGTGCTTGCATTGTATCTTTACCACCAAGTTGTTTTTAATACTTAGGAGTCTAGAGGATCTAATCTTTGTGGACAAGGGATAAGGATTGTGAAAATTAGAGTCTTTCATGTAAAGATGATTAAGACCACAGAGATATATTTAAAACAGAATCATAATTCCTCCCCCAAATGGTACAGAATGTGTGAAATGAAAACTCTAGTAAAATCTAGGATTTGTGTGTGTACTGAATCCATATGATAATATATTTATTTAAAATTAGATTGATTCATTGAAGGCAAAAAATCTTTAGCATCAAAGAGAAAAATAGAGAGATTATTGGATTAATTCTTTCAAACTTGATCAATTTTTATGATTAAAATAAAGGATCATCCTGAATAATACAAGGATTCTATAAAAGTTTTGATTACTAAGATATAGCTTTAAATAAGGTCTTGTCTATAATTATCTCAGAAACCTACTATATTTTTTCTCTTATTCAGGTCTAGCTATTTTCTTCCTAGACTGTGTAACTTTGTTTGTTTAATGCTCTTTTTATAAAGGTCTGAAACAGCAACTTATATAATTTACATACTTATATATCTCCCGAGAGAAATATTTTCATTAAGAATGATTCCTTCGTTGTCAGAATTTAAGGGAGTATATTAAAAGCAAGTGTAGGTTTTTAGAAACTTCATGAACTCTTTCTCTGAAACTTGCATAGGAAAGAAAGTCAGGTTTGGTTAAAGAAAGGGATTTTTAGTCATCTTCAAAGAAATGAAACAGTTGCTCAGTTCCACAGCAGGGAGAGATGCCTTCCCCCACAAAAAGTCTACATTTAAATGTAAAACCATATAGCATTTCAACTCTTGAGAGCTGTTCAAAAATACCAAGTGTATTGCTAGGAAAATGTGTGCTCCATACTATGTTAAGATATTTTATATGCCAAAATATGCAAAAGGAAAAAAGGTAAAAGCTCAGTTTAAATTTCTGCCCATTGTTTCAACATAGTTGCCTTAAGACCCAAAATACTCCAACAGTTGTAAATCAGATGGTATAAAAATGTAATATGTTGTGACTTGTCTATCGATGAATGGCAAATGAATGGAAATTGAAGAGTAATTTTAAAAACAATGAAAAGGACTGTGGTGTTTTATAGTAAGTGTGATAGGTTTGTATTACATATTGGTTTATATTGGATTGGAGTCTAGTTATAAAAGCAGAAACCATATCATTCACTAAAAAATCAATTTAATATAGAGGATTGATTACACAAGTGTTAGAAAACTTAATATGAATAACACAAAGATAATAACTAAAACAAACACTACTCCTGCCTCGGATTAAGGGACAAAAATGGAGGAGTTTGGTTATATGTTTCTAGAAATTTATTCCTTTCTTCTAGGTTGTCCAATTTGTTGGCAGGTAGTTTTTTTATTATTGTCTTAGAATTCTTTATATTTCTATGGTGTCAGTTATTACTTCTGTTCTTTCATTTCTGATTGTACTTATTTGAGTCCTCTCTCTTTTTTTCTTGGTGAGTCAGGCTAATGGTGTATCAATTTTGTTTGGCTTTTCAAAGAACCAGCTCCTGATTCATTGATCTGTTCTATTGTTTTTAAAGTCTCCATTCACTTCTGCTTTAATATTCATTAAGTATCGTTAAAATACTCATACTATTCAAAGCAATCTACAGATTTAATGCAATCCCTGTCAAAACACCAAGAGCATTTTTCATAGAACTACAACAATCCTAAAATTTATATGGAACAACAGAAGAACTCAAATAGCTAAAGCAATCTTGAGAAAGGAGAAAAAAGCTAGATGTAGCACAATTCCAGATTTCAAAACATACTTCAAATATTGTAGTAATCAAAACAGTATGGTAGTGGCACAAAAATAGACATATAGATCAACAGAACAGAATAGAGAGTCCAGAAATAAACTCATGCTTATATGATGAATCAATTAATTAATCTGTGAGGCAAGAATATGCACTACAGAAAAGAAAGTCTCTTCAACAAATTGTGCTGGGAAAACTGGACAGACATATGCAACACAATGAAACTAGATCACTTTCTAACACCATATACAAAAACCCAAAATAGATTAAAGACCTAAATGTGAGACCTGAAACTGAAATAAAACTCCTAGAAGAAAACACAGCATGTATTGCAATGAGCACTGGGTGTTATACACAAATAATGAATCATGAAACTCTACATCAAAAACTATTGAAGTACTATATGGTGACTAACATAATAAAAAAAAAGAAAACACAGACAGTAATTTCTTCTACATCAGCCATGAGAACAATTTTCTAGACATCTCCTCAGGCAAGAGAAACAAAAGTAAAATGAAATTATTGGGATTACACCAAAATAAAAAGCCTTTGCCCAGAAAAGGAAACCATTAACAGAACAAAAAGACAACCTACTGAATGTGAGAAGATAATTGCAAATGAAATATCTGATAAGGGATTAACAGCCAAAATATGTAACTTCTACACCACCAGCAAAGCAGCAAATAATCCAATAAAAGATGGGCAGAGGACTTCAATAAACACTTTTCCAAAGAAGACATACAGATGGCCAACAGACATATGAAAAGATGCTCACCACTAATCATCAGGGAAATGCAAATCAAAACCAAAATGAGATATCATCTTACACCTGTCAAAATGGCTAGAATCAAAAACATAAGAAATAACAAGTGCTTGCAAGGATGTAGAGAAAAAATAGTCTTTCTGTACTGTTGGTAGGAATGTAAATTGATATAGTCATTGTGGAAAACAGTATTTAGTTTCCTCGAAAAATTAAAAACAGAGATACTATGAGATCCAGTGAATAGTGGATATTCACCCCCACAAAAAACACAACATCAAAACACTAAGTCAAAAAGATAAATATATATTTATAGCAGCATTATTTAAAATTTCCAAGATGTGGAAGCAACCTAAGGGCAACCCAAATGTTCATTGGTAGGTGAATGTTTTAAAGAACATGTGATACACACACACACTCACACAAACCTACAATGAAAAATTACCACAAAAAATAAAATCTTGTCATTTGTCATTGTCACACATCCAAAGTCAGAAAAACACAAATACCAGATGATTTCACTTACACTTGGAATCTGAAAAACAAAACAAATCAAAAACAGAAGTGGACCCGTAAATTCCAAGAAAAACTGATGATTGCCACAGGGTGGAGGGAAGGGTAGAATGAGTAAAAGAGAATGGGAGTTGCAGGCTTTCAGTTATGGAATGAGTTAAGTCACGAGAGTAAAAGGTACATCATGGGAATATAGTCAATGGTATTTAATTAGCATTGTATGATGATAGATGGTAGCTAGTTGTGGTGGGCATAGGATGACATGGACTTTTGTTAAATCACTATGCTGTACACCTAAAATTAAGTGAAGTGCCAACTTCACTTCCATTAGGGCAAAAAAGGAGTTTTTCCAGTGTGTTTTATGAAATAATTACTGGCATAAAGTAGGCACTCAATAAATGCATTTCTCTTCCTCTGAAAACCAAATAGAGATGATATGTGTATTGTAGAAGAGAAAATATACAAGAATAGAATATATACTCCTTTTCAAGTTTTAACAAATTATGTTCTGGTTAGTTTGTAAGTGCATTTTACTTCTGAAACTTCATTCAAATAGCTTCCCTTTGGTCTCATTCTTTAATGGTTCACATACACATGACAAATTATTTTTAATGAACTCCATACACTATGGACCAAATAGTTAAAATTAAAACAGCTGAAAGAAGCTTGCTACACAAAATTGAAAGATTTGTTTGAGAATCTCAAATTTCATAGCAAGAAAGAGCAATTGATGGGTTTCATTAGAGAAATCTGCTAGGCTTAAAGGATGACATTGAAATTGCCCTATAATTGGATTTCATTTTTAACACGTAACAGTTCATAGAACATTTGATTATACGAGTCACTGTGCTTTGTAAAGAAGTTGGTAAGGAATAAACGCTGTTAATTAAATAATAGAATACATCATTTCGTAGGTTTAAATGAAGAGAAAATATACCACATGGTTTTAAGTACTTTGCACACTGTGGCACAGATAGGGTCTATAGATGTCACCATTCCCAAAGTACATATTTTCCATTAAAATTATCCCTGATATATCTAAATCTCTACTCAGAAACAGTCATGATGGATGCAATAATCAAGTTAAGTCTTTTGTCATGATTCTACACGCTCTACAAAATAATTGATACCAAATTCCCTCATTTTAGTTTTATTGCCTTGAGTACTACATTTTCTATTGACTAACACAATTCTCAATGTCTTCGATCTTTAGGGTCAAAAAAGGCAAACATGAAAAATGGACCACTTATACTACCAATGTGAAATCATCTTGCAGATTGAATTCAAATACTCTCTACTCCACATTAGCAAGACTAACCAGGATATATGGCAATGTATTTCCCTAAACTCAAAGAGGAACAGGAAGGAAGAAAGAAAAACAAACAATATTAAAGCTATGTTTAAATTAGATATCTGATTTTACATGAACTAGACCAAGGACTTTAAAATCATACACCACTTCGTTTTTACTTATGATCTTAAAGTGTATAAATGCAAAATTAATTCCTTATATTGATTTTGGCTGACAGTATTCTAAGTGGTAGCTGTAAATATTGTCTGAATTAACTAAGGACTTGCCCAGGGTTCATGTAAATCAAAATTTGTTAGCCTCTTTGCATGGCCTCAAAGTATTACAAGAATAGGACACAGACACACACAAAAACAAGTTTTGTGAACTCATTTTTGAAGAAAATTTTTATCTAAATTTCAATTTCCATTGATTTTGCCTGAGTTGTTCTCTGTGTATAAAAAAATATAGCTTGTTTTCAAGGACCACACTAGCAGAGTTTCTATTATTTGCATATTGTTCCTGAGTTGTTTGCAATTATTTACAGAAATTTTAGATAGTCTGGCAGTTTTCAAAGAACATATGAAGCTAAAGGAAAAGAAAATATATATACAGGAAATTCCTGAGTCATTACAGTGTTATCAACAAGTACAATTTTTCTTTATTTCCACTGATAGAAATAACACATCCCTCTGATACTGACGTTTTTGCATACTCTTTGGCTCTGTATCTTCCATGCACTTCTGACTGCAAATACATTGCTGCTTAGGAGATAATTACTGAGAATTATGGAGACCTGTAATCTCTTATCATTTAAAAAAAAAAAAACAAGTTTGCTGGTATCTCAAATCTTGATGGTTTACTTAATATAATTTAAATATCTATTATATGTTCACTGTTTGGACTGAATAAAGTTTTGATATACATATTGTACATGGTTATTGTTCAGTCATTTTACAGAACTATTGTAATGCAATTTTGTCACTTCTCCAAATGTACTTCCAAATTCAATTTCATCTAACTGAATGAAACTGGAATGTTGCACTTCCCTTACTTGGGTAGTCAACTACCATTACTTATTGGGGGATTTGAGAAACCCGATAATTGACTCAAATGGTAGCATACATCTTAATGTCAGATCCTAACATTTCTTTTTTATTTTTTTAAGACTTATGTACTTTTCAGAAAGAGCGCACACATGCACACACACCTGCATGCATGTGCAGTGGGGGAGGGGCAACAGGAGAGGGAGAAAGAATCTCTAATGGACTCTTAGCTGAGCATAGAGCCCTATGTTGGGCTTTATCTCACAACCCCGAGATCATGACCTGGGCCAAAATTAAAAGTCAGCTGCTTAACTGACTGAGCCAGGCGCCCTGTAACATTACTAATAAAAAAATGTGGTGAGGTGTGTGTGTGTGTGTGTGTGTGTGTGTGTGTGTGAGAGAGAGAGAGAGAGAGAGAGAGAGAGACAGAGGGACAGAAAGAGAAGGAGCAAGTGTACTCCATAAAAGTGATATGTCACATCTCAAAAATCAACTTTATAGCAATATAACCTTGCTATCATTAACAGTTTAGAATGTGCATTGTATATGAATTAAACAATTTAATTAACAATTAAATTATTTAAAAATCCTTTTCTTGATGTGCTATTAAAAGACTGGCAATTAATGTGTTTTGCTAGGAAAATTGATTACATTCATCTTTGAAGAATAAATCAAGTTTTTTTAGGGTTTTTTTGCTGTGCAGAATACTGGAATCTGAATTAAAACAAGTACAAAAATAAAAATAGTTTAGTGGAAATTAGGCTCAAGGGATGAAATATTTTTATAAGATACAATTCTTCTATGGAAATTTGTGATAGTGGAAAAACATTCAATCCTAAAGCTGGTATTAAGTATATAGATAGATATGTTTTGTTGAAATATAATTCACAATTTACCTGCTTAAAGTATTCAGTGCATTTTATAATATTCTTTAGAATATTATGGTCATGCAACCATAAGCATAATCGATTTTACATTTCCATACTCTCAAAAAAGAAATCCTATACATGTCAGGGGTCATTCCCATTCCTACCAATTCTTTCAGGTGGAAGGAGAAACTAATCTATTTTTTGTCTCTGTAAAATCTATTTTAAACATTTCATATGAATGAAATCATGTGATAAGTGACTTTTTGTGACTGACTTCTTAAATTTAGCATATTGTTTCCAAGGTTCATCTATGTTGTAGCATTCATTCTTATTTTTTAGTGATACTCCACTATGTGTATATACCATAGTTTGCTCACCCATTCACCAACTGATGGATGAATAAGTTGTTTCCAATGTTAGCTATTATGAACGATGTTTTCATACCTCTACTGTTTATATGAAATTGTTCTGTCATATTGTAAGTCCATATTTAAGTGTTTAAAGAACCACTAGACTGGTTTCCAAAGTCACTACACCATTTCACATTCTGACCAGCATTATGTAAGTGTTCCAATTTCTTCATATCCTCACCAATATTTTTTATTGTACTTTTTTTTATTACAGTCACCTAAATGGGTGTGAAGTGATATTTCATGCTTTTCATTAGAATTTCCTTGACGATTAGTGATGATCTTTCTATGTGCTTTTTAGCCATTTGTATATCTTCTTTGAACAAATGTTTAGTCAAATACTTTGTTCATTTTTAATTGAATTGTCTTTTTCCTATTGAGATGTGAGATATCCTTATATATTCTAGATACACACCCATTGCAGGCATGATTTGTAAGTATTTTATTCCATCTCTGTTTAGCTTCAAATATTTGAGGACATCATTTAAAACAAAAATTTTCAATTTTGATGAAATACAACTTATGTATGTTCTCTTCTCATACTTTTGGCATCATATCCAAGAAGGCCTTGCCTAACCCAAGATCATGAAGGTTTACCTATAATTTCCTTTTCTAAAAGTTTTATAGCTTTTGCTTTTACATATAAGTCCATAATTTTAGTTAATTTTTTGTATGGCGTAAGGAAAGGGTCCAACTCCATTTTTTTGTATGCGGATACCTAGTTGTCCCAATACCATTTGTTAGCAAGACTAGTCTTTTTCCATTTAATCTCCATGGCATCATTGTGAAAAATCAATTGACTAAATGTGATGGTCTATTTGTGGACTGTCAATTCTATTCCACTGATCTTATGCCTGTACCAGACAACCTTGATTACTGGAGCTCTGTGACAAGTGACTGCACAGTGTTGTTCAAGTTTTCTGATTCCTTATCTTCAGCTGCTCTTCCATCTATTATTGAAAGGGAAGCACGAAAGTCCCCAAGTTTAATTATTATAGTTACTGTCATGAGATCTTGTTAATTGTGGGTGTGGGTGTGGGTGTGTATAACTATCATTTCTTGCTTCAATTCTGTCAGCTTCTACTTCATGTATTTTGGAGCTCTGTTATTAAATGCATAAATGTGTGATTATCAATCTACATAGATTGATAAAAAATATAGACTTAGTAGTATAAAATATCCTTAAACTCTAAAGACAATTTTGTTTCGAAGTCTGTTTTATCTGGTTGTAATGTAATCACTCCAGTTTTCCTGCTATGTGCATAACATCCTTTTTTCCGTTCTTTTAATTTCAATTTATTTGTATCTTTAAAGTCTGTGTTCTATAAACAACACATATCGGATCTTGTTGTTGTTGTTGTTGTTTTTAATACAGTTAATAATCTCTGCCTTTTGATTATTTAATCTGTTCACATTTAATATTATTGATAGAGTTGGAATTACATCTTCCATTTTACTTTTTTGTTTTCTTTGGTTATTTTCCTGTTTCTTTCCATGTCTCAACTTTTTATTAAAAATTAGACATTTTAGGTGTTATGCTGCAAAAAAGAAAAACTTTGAGTACACACACACACACACCTGGAAAGGGAGGGAGAATGGGTAAGGGAGAGAGGGAGAAGGAGAAACTTCCAAGAGTTGCTGTTTGTTTATGTATTTAGTGACTTGACTGTACTAGTTTAGCGAAATAAATAAAGTCTAGTTCCGCCACAGTATGAAGACATGGATATTGCTCCTAGGAAAGCACAGCCTTTAGTCAACCTGGGATAATAGGGTAGCAGGGTTCCCTTTGACTGTCATTTCCTTACCTCTCTGGGAAGCTATCTTTCTTCACTTGTATTACATCAGCTGTCAGGCTCTGCTAACTGCCAAATGATTACTCTATCACATAACTTGCTCTGCAGTCCAATCCAATTAAATTTGAAGTTCTTTAGGGGCGCCTGGGTGGCTCAGTGGGTTAAGCCGCTGCCTTCGGCTCAGGTCATGATCTCAGGGTCCTGGGATCGAGTCCCGCATTGGGCTCTCTGCTCAGCAGGGAGCCTGCTTCTTCCTCTCTCTCTCTGCCTGCCTCTCTGCCTACTTGTGATCTCTCTCTGTCAAATAAATAAATAAAATCTTTAAAAAAAAAATTGAAGTTCTTTAACAGGGGTAGTTTTTGAGACCAATATTCAAGGTTTGTTCTGAACCCAGGAAGAACCGTCTTAACCACTTCTTGTCTCAGAGCTCTCTGGCAAACCACTTGGCATCATTTAGTTTGTTGTTCCTATAAAGTACCTACCTCTTCTTAATTGCTTACCATCAAAATCCCCATTATTTTCTAAAGCACCGTTAGGCTTTAACTTCCAAATTCTGTTCCAAATAATGTAAATTATCTTAGAGAGTGTTTCAGAGCTCTCTGTTCTTATGACCTTTGTCTCCACCTAAGCAAAACCTCTGAACCACTACTTCTGCCCTGTGAGCAAGCTGCAGTGAGGATGATTAGCCTGCGTTGGGTAGGACCTCTGCCCTGTGAGTAGAAACTGTACTGATCTCCTCCAACCTCTCAGCTGCTCCTTCCTGGAAGAGAATCTCTGCAACATGGAGCAGGGAAGGATGAGAAGTTCTTGTGACCTCTTTCTGAGGTGTAACTCTCAGCTGAAATCTGGAGGGGGAGACAATTTCATCCCTTGAGCTACATCTGTTCACAGTGAAGCTCCCATTATCATGAGCTGAGGGATTGTGTGAGAGGAAGCATGTCATTGTTCCACCGCCACAGACTTACTGTCTTTACAAAATTTTCTTGAATAAATGGTTATTCTTTAAATGATTTTCAGCAGTTGTGGTTGTTTCAACTGGAGAACAGGTCCATGGAGTTCCTCGTGCCACCATTCCAGAAGAGCAGCTGCCATATGAGTCTTTTGATATTTGCTCCGCATGTGTTATGATCAAGTTTATCCATTTCTGTTTTTTTAACATTTTTTTAAAGATTTTTATTTATTTATTTGACAGATAGAGATCACAAGTAGGCAGAGAGGCAGGCAGAAAGAAAGACTGGAGAAAGCAGGCTCCCGCTGAAAGGAGAGCCCAACGTGGGGCTCGATCCCAGAACCCTGGGATCGTGACTTGAGCTGAAGGCAGAGACTCTAACCCACTGAGCCACCCAGGTGCCCCAAGTTTATCCATTTATAATGGCAGATAGTCTAGCCACTCAACCACATTGTTGAATTATGCTTATGGTCACGTCCCAGTTTCTAGATCTTGTGGTGATCCTTTTCTTTCATAAAGAATTAGAATTGTCTGGAACACAAGTGTTGAGTTGTAGCAGGTGGGGGAATCTGTTCTAACAAGCCATTCTCTTATTTCTTTAATAAAGTAGAGTTATATAAATGAACTACTTTTAAAAAATCCTGCAGAGTGACAATTTTTAACTGCAACCTCCAACTGTCCAAACCTATCTGACAGGCATAAACTATGACATCTACATGAATGGCAGTCTTTTTCATGCAAAGAAATACAGAGTTTACCCATATGACAATACCTATTCTCGAAAGAAGATATTTCACTTTTCCACAGGCTTAACATGTAAATTTATCTAGCTGGAATTTTTCAAGTGCTGGAATATAGTGATTTCTTATAGAGGTGGAGTGTGTTTCCTTTGAGGAGCGTGTTTTTGAGGAGTGTGTTTTCATAGACTATTTCCTTGACTAGTTGCATTTTGTTTTGTTTTGTTTTGGAGAGAGAGAGATTTCTTAGCACTGGGCGTGTGGAGCCTTACTTGGGGCTTGACGTGCAACTTGATCTCACGGTCCTGAGATCATAACCTATGCTGAAATCAAGTCTGACGTTTAATGGACTGTACCACCCAGATGCCCCTTACCTAATTGCTTATTAAACTAGTGCCATGCATCATTTTGACGACCAGTGAGGTTAAAAATAGAGGTTGCACCTTCTGCTTGCTGCAAATATAACACTCTTGATATTTGTATTGGTGAAAAGTAAATTCACTGAATTCTAAGTCCAATATGTAGGACTAAAAATAGCTTGGAGTGCATTTCTGTTTAAATAGGCAATTAAAATTGGCACAAAATCAAAGACAACTATTTCAAACAATGCATTAACTCTAGCAATTCAGAATGGCCATACATTCTCATATATGAAGACTTATTTTACTCATTTTCCCAGAACAAGAAAATAACATTCTTTTTTTTTTAAGATTTTATTTATTTATTGGACAGACAGAGTTCACAAGTAGGAAGAGAGGCAGGCAGAGAGAGAAGAGGAAACAGGCTCCCTGCTGAGCAGAGAGCCCAATTTGGGGCTCAATCCCAGGACCCTGGGATTATGACCTGAGTGGAAGGCAGAGGCTTTAACCCACTGAGCCACCCAGGCACCCCAAAAAATAACATTCTTAAACATGCTTATACTATAAGCAGTGGGCTTGGTATAACACTATACTATCCAAGGCCTACAGAAATTTACTTTTTTGATTGGAAACCAGAGTGTTACCCAATATAAATTGATTATTGGGGGGGGCGACTTTTATAAATTGACTTAGCACATCCATAGGGAAGACAATGTTGTTGTTTTTTTTTTTCAGTTGAATTTCTGATGCCCTCAAAAATAACAAAGCAGAATTCTAGGGGAATAGATGTCTTTTTATACTTATTCTAATATGTTTCTCTATTTTAAATTATACTCATAAACTGCAAAGATTTCTAGGGAAAAAGAAAACATTTTAACTGCAAATAGCCATTTCATGTAATCTGTGTTAATAGGTAATTTCATACATCCTAACAGAAAGAGGTTTTTTTGTTTATTTTTTTGGTTTTGTTTTGTTTTCACTTAAAACAAAGTTAATAGCAAATCTAGACTCTCCAAAGAAAATTTGGGGAGCAGAAGAGAACCCTCTTTTGTTTAAAAAAATTGTAAAAAATAAAATAAGCCATTTCTTTGAGTTTCTTACTTAGATTGATGGGCAATTCTTTGTGAACTGATCAAACTCATATAATTCCTTCATCAGGAGCTTTTAAAAAATTCTAAATCATTCTCTACTATATCTTTGTTTGGAAGAGCCAGGAATTATAACCAACAGTCTTTATTTAATAACAAATGTCCCTTTGTCCATTCGATGTATAAGGGCAGTGTTTAACTTCTCTAGTCAATATACATCTTGGTTTTTATTAACAGACACAAAAGTTGTACAAAAACCCAAATACAGGAGTTTGGCATTTGGATGCTCCCTTTATAACTAGCAAGGGGAAAAGTTGCAATAGGACAACCTTTGGCTTTTCAGAAAACACAGGGGGAAAAAAAAATAACCACTTAGACTTTGTCAAAATTTATTTCATAGAAATATGTTAAACGTGTCAAAATGTCTTTCATAGGAGTATGTTAAACACCACACACACAGGCACACACACACACACACACATACATTTTAAGCATTAAGTAAAGACTTTAGGAACTGACTTAATCAAAGGGAATGAATCTAGGCCTAAATTCACAAGTGATTCACCCAGGGCCTACTTTTGGAAAATATTGAGGTAGTCATGTTCTTTCTTCTTAGTAGGAAGTAAGCTTAATATCACAGAAGCAACAGTGGTATTTGCCATGGACCGAAATGTGCATCTCCGAATTCCTATGTTAATACTACAGGCTACAATGTGATGGTATTTGCTGATGGAGCTTTTGGGAGATAAATAGGTCATGAAAGTGGAGCCCTCACAATGGGATGGGTACCCTTATAAAAAGGGACACAAGGGGGGGAGGGGGTTTGGGAGAAGAGGGTGGGATTATGGACATTAGGGAGGGTATGTGCTTTGGTGAGTGCTGTGAAGTGTGTAAACCTGGTGATTCACAGACCTGTACCCCTGGGGATAAAAATATATGTTTATAAAAAATAAAAAATTATATAATGTCTCTAAAAAAAAAAAAAAAAGGGACACAAGGATCTCTCTCTCTCTCTCTCCCCTACTTGAGGACACAGCAAGAAAATGGTCATTTTTAAGCTGGAAAGAAGCTTTTTATCAAGAACCAAACTTCCCAGCACCTTGATCTTAGACTTCTCAGCTTCTAGAATGATGAGAAATGTCTAACGTTTAAGCTACCCAGTTTATGATATTTTGTTATAGCAAACCCTGAGTAGATGCATACAGTTTTGGACCCAAAATGAGAGAACACATGTAACTACTTAACAAAGCACTTGCTGATACTAGTTGATCAGTAAACTTTAGTTTCTTCCCTTGACATTTTCAACCTCTCCTTATACTTCCATTCAGAAGATTTCTTCCTTCTCTTCTACTTTCATTCATTCTATTTAGAAGATAGCACAACCAATTGCTGATGGCATAATAGTTATTAGTAAAATTATGTGTTATATTTCAGATAACATATTTACCTCTGAAGAGCAGCCTCTGAAACAATGGCTAAAACAAAAAATAGTGATGGACATTTAGGAAATGGGGGCAGTTTTAAAATATTTTGGGGGTAGTTGGACCTTTGAGTATCACACAGGTTTTATACCATGTGGATGGTAACTCCACTGTGCATGCATATAGGAAAACCACTGAGTCCAAAATATAAAAATAGTCATTTGGATCACTCATGTTTATTACTTAAGTTGGACATAAAAATAAATATACTTAGGTGGAAAAATATTTAAGTCTTATCCTAAATATGACAGAGAAGTTCTTCCTTTACAAAATACACCAGGACACTATGTTCTATAAGTCTTTACATTAACTGACCTTGATAATTTCTCTGATTCATGTTGCATTGCTGTCCCTCTCACTTACTATAATCTAGCTACTAATCTTCTGGTTGTTACTTAAGCATACCAGTCTCACTCACTCTTAGGGTCTCTACAGGAACTCTTCCCCCAGGGCTTTTCTTGGTAGACACAAGAAAAACTCTTGTTCTCTCCTTCCTTCCTTCCTTCAACAAATATTCACAAGGCACCTGTGATGTGTCAGACACTTTCCTATATCCATATTATATAAGTAAGCAATATAACATGTTAGAAGATGGTAAATGCCATCGAAACAAAATCCAGCTAAGGCAATTAGAGGACGAGAAGAGGGTTGCAACTGGCAAGGTCATATGGGAGTAGATGCTATCAGAAGAAAGCATTCAGATACCAGAGGGAAGACCATTCCATGCATGAGTAAAGGCCAGAAGCTGAAGTGTCATGAATAAAGGAAGTGAAAATGGAGCCGGGATAGTGGGGAGGTCTGGGAGACATGGGGATTCACAAACGGTTTAGAACAGAGGACTGACGTGTTATGACACACTACTTTAAAGAATCAACTTGGATGTTATCAGAATAGATCAGTTTCTCAACTTTGACACTATTGGTATTTTGAAATAGATAAATTGGGGCGGGGGAGTTCTGTGCATTATAGAGTATTTAGCAACATCCCTGGTCCCCTGGCCTCTAATTACTAGATATTAGTAACAAATGCCCCTCCAGCTGTGACAAATGAGATATCTCCAGATGTCAAATATTCTTTGGGAGGGTGATAGAAAATCATCCATAGTTGAGAACCACTGCTTGCTGTAGCAGGAAAAGAGTGAAGTCTCAATAGTCACCTCTATAAGGAAAGTCCTCCTTGACCACGCAATCTAAAAATCTAAATCGACGAGAAGTCCCAGTCACCATCTATCACACCAGCCTTGATAGCCTTTCTCTACATCTCACATCATACTCCAAGAAATGATCCTGGCTATTCATTGTTTTGCTTGCTTATTGATTATCTCTTCTTATAAATGCCACAAGATTAAGGACCTCATCTGCTTTATTCACTGCTGTGATACCCAAAGTCTTGACAAAGTCATTTCTGAGAACCACAGCTGAAACCACTTAAAATTTTAATTAGCTTTCCATTGCCAGAGTAAGACACGTACATACATTCTTCAACAAATATAGAATGCTATGATTCTATGATGGAGATGAAAAGAAGTCCAGAGGGATTTTCAGAGGGCTCATAAAAGAGTATCAAACAAAGTTGGAGCAAACCTTACTGCTTAGAATAGGGAACAGGGAGGAAGGTGGCAAAGTCTACATGGATGCCTCCTTGACCAGTTTGGCAAACATTTTTGCCCTCTAGCTTTTGTGATGTTGTTTTTGTTTTATTTTGTTTTTTATCTCTTTTTTTAATTATTTATGTCTATGAGCAATTTCTTTGATACTTTGTAATATTCTATTGCTGAATAACAATTTACATTCTGTTCTATCTTGCAATTGTTGGCAATCTTTGTGTTAACCTTAGCTTTCAAAGATCAAGGCCAAACCTTGAGATATCTGGGTTCAAAACAATAAAACTGGAGGCAGGAAATTGGTATTGCCAAAAAGTCATATAAAAGAAGCATTCAGCTGCTTATTATCCATACTGTACTACCTCAGTACATCGGGGCCACCTGAGTCAAGATCCTTGAACACTGTATTGTAGACCCTGTATACAAGACTTCAGTCTTCACGAAAGGACTATTGTGACCCCAGAGAGACCTTAATTACTAGTAACAGATGGTTTTACTACCCATCTCTTTTTGCAAGAATCATAAGAGATTAAGAGATGAAAAAATCCATTTATTACTTCATTCATCCTACAAATGTCCACTGAGAACCTTATTGTTTCAGGCATTAAGCAAAGCACTGGGCAAAACTGAAGGTCTTGTGTACTCAGTCTAGTCAGGGAGATATGAATTAGATAATTAAACATTCTGATAAATGTTATAAAGGGAAAGCAGGATGTTATGAAGTTTTTATGTGGAAGCTAAATCTAATCTCGGGAAATAAGAAAAGATTTCCTTGCAGAAGTAACATTTGAAATAAAATCTTTAAATTGGAAAATGCTAAAAGGTGAAAGATGAGTGTTCCAAAAGGAAGGGCAGTAATATACAATAATGTTGGAGAATTGAAGGAAGTTTAGATATTATCTATAAATAATTATTTTTATTGTTTGTCATAGACCTTGGTCAGTTCACCTAATTGATCTTTTATAAAAATGAAAGACGTGGACAAATAAGCTTTAAACCCTATTAGCTGAACCTTTATTAAGAGCCTATTAAGTACTCACAGGATTTCTGTAATGAGGAGATACTCAATAGACATTTACAGAATAAATGAACTAATGGATGTATCTTTTCATGTCCTGACCTCTTGAGGCTGATGAAAAGAGATCAGTAGTAAAACCCAAGATTCTTAGTCCTAGTCTTTCACCAGTAATTGAGTTCTATAACACAGTTGTACTGTGGAGCTTAAAGTCAAGAAGATAAAGGCCACAATACAGTGGTGCTTTTCCTCAAGGGTCTTCCCTCACATGAACGGATGTTTTAAGGTACTGTCTGATGGAGAGTGGGCATTTCTTTCACATGCATTTTTGCATTACCAGTGTCCCATCTCTAGCTTTACTATTCTGAACCCAGACACTGATAAAAATTAGCCCTGGCCTATGAAATATAAGGTAACTACAATGACTGCAAGCAATCCCACTATAGAACGGAACATAAAATGTTACCCAACAACAAAATGAAGAGAACTGTGCTTTCAGAGATTAATTTAGCACTGATATTAACTTAAAAAATAGATTTGAATTTTGAAAAGATGGGGGCAGAAAAAATAGGCCCCACTGGAATAAACCACAGATAGAGAACCTGAACCCATGGAAGTCATCCAAAATGAAGAGGAAGGGAAGTATTTTAGTAAAACTGAAGAGGTAAGATCAATATGACAGAACTGATTGGCTATTGAGATGAAGGAAATTGGGAAGCATACATTTTAATTGTATCAATCTGCCCTTTATGTAGTTAACACATCAGGGTAGGTTTTAAAGATCTGCTTCTCACCCCTCCTCACCTCCTTCTAAATCCTCTCTTTACAGAAGTAGAATTATTGAGGGGAAGTTGTCTGGTTGTTCTCTTGTATCAAATTAATTTTCTTCATCCCCCATATGCCAATCGTTACACACACAGCCTGTTCTAAATTTTGATCTGGTACATTATTGATGAGCTCTTAAAAAGAGATTAGAACAACAAACTCCCACTCTCTTTCTGGAGAAAAAGAAAAGCTTATGCAAAAAAGAATTGGTGATGGGGCACCTGGGTGGCTCAGTGGTTTGGGCTGCTGCCTTCAGCTCGGGTCATGATCTCAGGGTCCTGGGATCGAGCCCCGCATCGGGCTCTCTGCTCTGCAGGAAGCCTGCTTCCCTCTCTCTCTCTCTCTGCCTGCCTCTCTGCCTACTTGTGATCTCTGTCTGTCAAATAAATAAATAAAATCTTAAAAAAAAAAAAAAAGAATTGGTGAGTTTAACTGAACCATCCAATGAATCCGTAAATCATATTTATTATAGATCTTTTGCCAAACCTAATATTAGTTTATTGGATAAGTATCTTTAAGGACATACCGTGTATAATCCACTACACAATTGATTCATTTGACATTTGATTAGATCTATATTAACATTCTGTGACTAGCACTCTCAGGCTGTGAAAAAGAAAAAATTTGCCCTTAGCTCATTTTAATTCTAAAGATGTGTCCTATTAGTATTCAATAATTTCTTAATTCCAATTTCTCTCAGGGAAGAAATTCAAGAAAGAATTTTACACTCCATCTTGGGGTACATCAAAAGATTTTCATTTCTCATTTCATTTTTATGCTTAATTATTCCTTGTTAAAGTAGGGTGTTTTTTAATGGAATTCTCTATGCCTGAATTTGAACACTTGTAATTAGAATTCAAGTTTTATATTGCCAACATAATAAATTGAATAAGTAATGCTGATTTTGAAGTGCACAAGATGAAATTCAACCTGTTTTCATATACTATATCTCTTAATTGACAGATATGACCTGTCAAACTGCAAGGGAAAAAATGATTATGTTTATAGAAATACTCCAGAGTTTAAAAAAAAAACTAAACAGTAATTAATTCCTTTAAAATTAATTTTCTGGATTTAGTAAGGTATTTTTAATCATTTTATTTTTAACTCATTGATGACTCATTTTTTAAATTTACAAATGACTCATTATTGCAGAAACAATATATGCTTATAGTAGAAATTTTTTAAAAAAATGAAAGAAGGAAAAGAAAACTACATTCAGTGCTATACTTCTCAATGAGAGTAACTTAAAATATTGTTTTGTATCCTTGCAAATTGTTTTTTGATGAGATTTTATTTTCCAAAATAAAGTGCAATCATACTACGTATGCTTTGCAATTTGCTTTTTTTCCTTGAATAAAAAATACTGTCATGTCAGTAAGTATTCTGCAACATATTTTTTAGTAGTTATCTAGAAGTTCCATATTATTGTATACATCATCACGATTTCTGGGCCAATTCCCAAATGTTTGGCACTTACGTTATTTCTAATATAAAGCATATGTTATAATAAATAGATTTGTATATATGTACTTGTAATTGATTTGACTAATATAGCAGACATTGTCACTAGCTTGTTCCTATCTTTAAGAGCATAAACTGTTTCTATTACTCTTCATATCATTATGGCTGAGTGTTTTTTGCAAAACTGTGGAAGTCGTTCAGCCCAAGTTCACAGCAGGCTAGAAGTCCAGGGAATTAGTTCCACAAGGAGCTCTCCAAAAATGACTATCAAGTGTTGGTGTATAAATATCCCAACTCCCTCTCCCCTTAGGTGAAGTAATTCCGAGACATTTATTCATACCATTTCTAAGATTCTCCACTGAATTAAACTTCAAAAGCCCATTGTAGCTAATGCAGTCCCTTATTGACTAATAAATGAAAAGCATTTGAATTTTTATCCCTGATATTTTGTCCTTGTGAACCTAAACCAGGACACTAAAGTAGATTCCATGAAAGGAAATTGCTGAATGAAAAAGAAAATACATTAAGAATTTTGATATACATTACTAAATTTCCCTCTATAAATACTTTACATTTCTACCATTTACATTATTTTACCACAATCTTGCCAAAAGATAGATGTATCATTTTTTAAAATGCCAATTCTTATAGGTAAAAAAGGAGTTTATTTTAAATTAAATTTACTTTATTATTAATGAGATTTTATATTTTCATAGGACTATTTTCATTTATTTTGCTTCACTTACCACTTGCCTATTCATGTTTTCAGTCCACATTTTAATTAGAAAAATGTTTTTAACTGATTTATGAGTTCTTTTCGTGTTTTTTTACTTACATTGTGAAATCACCTAGTGTGGACTTCTTACATTTACATAGCATCTACCTTGCAACCAGCTGAAAAGCTCATTCCTCATGTAAGCTGTGTCTTGCACATTGTAGAAAATATCCATATTTTTATTGGCAAATCCCTAGTAATAAATTGATTCCTTGAAAAAAACTGCTACACTACCTAGGTTCTATTATTAGAGTGCTAGCCAACATACCTGCTGAAGGCTCAAGTTTCTGAAAAGGACTGTGGGCCCTCTTGCTAGTGACATCAATCACGGATGCATACATTATCTAACTCCAAATTAGATAATCTCTGCTTTCTTACTCCCTCATCTAACAAACAAGAATTTATATGTCTTTTTGCATAAAATGGGAGTGTCAGTTGGTATTACTGGGACTCACCTTTTCAGATACAGGCACTATCCAAAAATAAGGGACTACTTTTATGATTAAATGAAGTGCCAAATATCAACAGGCATTTCTAGGAATAAATTAGCGTTTATTCTCCCTAACAATTCAACCATCCTGACCATTTTTGTGATCTCACCACTAACCCTGATTTAGGCATTTCGGACTTTATGGCTTTTTAGAAGCATTTCCACTGATACATCATTATCGCTGGGAACTGTAAAATGTTTCCAAAACTCAGTGTCACTCTATGCAATACAGTCTGAGTTGTGTTATTCCCTCATTTACAGAAATGGCCTAACTTTGACTGAATATCTCTGTATTGATGACCGATTGGCCAGGCCTACTATTTAAACCGTTTATTGTATGATATTGCTAATTCACTTTTCTCTTTTAACTCTCACAAAGATTTCCAAATCTTGGCTAACTGCCTCTTCACTCAGGGCCAGCATCTTTCATTATAAAACATGCAAACTGATTAAGCTTCAACAAAGCACAGAGAAGTTAAAGGACTTGTAGCTTCATCTGCTCATCCCAGACATCGCTCCCAGAGTGTCTATACTCTTCTCCATCAGGGGCCTTTTAAAATAACATGTGCTTACATTATCTTTGGCACTGCCTTAAGGCTAAGAAAGATATGGGAGCATCTTTCAGAGATGTCTGGGAATACACATCCATCCCTCTACCCGCCCATGATTTCTGACCTCCATATAAACCCAAGTAGGTCAGAAGGTGAAGTCTCTGTCCCAGCATGCACCCTCTTGACAGACCAGTAACATAAATATAGCTAATGGCAATATTTTTCTCATAATTATTGGGTACTTGTGACTTACCAGAGATTGTGCTAAACACATTTCAAGTGTCCCCCCATTTAATTCTTACAACGGTATGAGGAACATACTATTATTACCTCCTTTTTATAGGTGAATGAATTTAGGCATGGGGTTATTCAGAAACTCACTCAAGGCCATATAGCCAAAAGGACTGTGTTCTGAATATAGATTCTCTGTGTGTGGATGTGTGTATAGGAAATATAGGAAATATTTGTGGATTTGTATTGAGATCTATGTATAGGCATGATCATTGCAACATTGCTTATAATAGTGAAAAAATGAAAAACTTAAGAGTCAAATATTAGAGGTGGCTAAAATAAGAAACACCCATATAGCAAAATGCTCTTCATCATTCATAAATGATATGGTGGGATGACAGTAATGACCTAGAAAGGTTTTTAAGTGTTAAGTAAAAAGGCTTGGAAAATATTCAGTGTAAACTTCTATTTCATATACATATATCATAGTAGGAGTGAAAGGAGTGAAAGGATATATAACAATATACTTAACTATATTTATGACCAGATAGAACCGTGGATAATTTTATTTTTGTCTCTTACCATACCTAACCATTCTGCAATAGCATTTATTATTTTTATACCTACAAATTTCTATTAAAACTGATTAAAAATCTAGTCCCTTTTGCCCCAGTTCTAAAATGGACATCTCTTGCAAGAAAAGCAAGATGTCATGGTTGTTGTACAGAGAATGGAGCAAGTTATTTTTGTCCCAGTTATCTGTAGGTAGCTGTCCAGCTCTTGCTTTGAGGTGAGGCAGCCTTCCATCTGGGATGGCTAATTAGCGATGATAGCTGCAATCTGTAAATTTGCTGTTTTGCTAAAGTGGGAATCATTTCTTTTCTTTATGGAGTGCCAGCTTGCTCTAGGAACTACACACTTCAAGGTTATCTTTTTTTTTTTTTATTTGACAGACAGAGATCGCAAGTAGGCAGAGAGGCAGGCAGAGAGAGAGGGGGAAGCAGGATCCCTGTGGAGCAGAGAACCTGATGTGGGGCTCAATCCCAGGACCCCAGGATCATGATCTGAGCCAAAGGCAGAGGCTTTAATCCACTGAGCCACCCAGGCGCCCCCAAGGTTATCTTTAAAAAAAAAAAAAAAAAAAAGAAGGGTTTGAATTTAAACTAAAGCCTCATTTATCAAGCAAGTAAACAAATAAACAATTTTTTTAAAAAAAGGAAAGAGGAAAATTAAAAAAAAAAAGAAGGGAAAACTATAGGAAATTCATTCTCGGTTAATCTTCAGATGATAAAATATCAGTATGAGGATGAATTTTCAAGGACATCTCCTTCAACTTCCTCATCATACAAATGAGAAAACTTAAGTCAGAGCAAGAAGAAAGCACATAGTATTCTGGAAAATTATAGATTCAGGTAACAAGGAAGGAAATACAAGAGTGGCCACTTAGAAAAGCTTAGCTCTGGGCTAATTTTGCAGTTATTGTTTTCAATCCTTGAAGGTCTGGAGGATTTCCACCAATATAATATGATTGTCATAGTAGGCAAGGCTAACTTTGTTTCCTTTTAGTCTATTAAAACAGTGTCTACAAGGCAAAGCCCCTAGTGAAGTATTCTATCTTGAAATTTGCAATCTGATGAAATTAATAGAGATATCTGAATGAAACTCAATGGCAGCTTGACAGATTTCCTGAAAACGAAGACCTCAAATTTGAAAGAAAAAATCAATATGGAATATGAAATATAACTTAGAAAAAAATTGAGATTAAAATGTTTTTGTCATTCTTAATCTTACAAAACAAACTGAGGGTTGCTGGGGAGAGGGGGGTTGGGAGAAGGGGGGTGGGGTTATGGACATTGGGGAGGGTATGTGCTATGGTGAGTGCTGTGAAGTGTATAAACCTGGTGATTCACAGACCTGTACCCCTGAAGATAAAAATATATTATATGTTTATAAAAAATTAAAAAAATTTTTTTTAAAATGTTTTTTCATATACTGAGGATTAGAATCAAGAGTATCAGAAACCAACCCACTGCATTGTGTATACACTTCAAGATGGCTAAGCAGGCCAATTCTTGTTGGACAGTTCCAACTTACATAAAGGGATGCCGCAGAAGGAACTCAGAATTTGCAGTCCAATTCTAGATCATCCCATTGACAGGCACTCCTGAACTCCAGCTTCTCTACTCTATAAAAATGGGGGCAATAATTCTTACTTTATGAGATAGTTATGAAAACTAAACAAAATGTGTTTTGGGAACATATCCTTAACACATCCTAGATAATAAGTATTTCCTTCCTTCTTTCTAGTCCCCACCTATTGGATTTTTGTTCCACCTGAAATCCATTAGGCTGAAGACTCAGTATTCTCTTCGCCAGTGCATTCATCATATTTGAAACATTTTCACTCCTCATGTTCTGAGGTCTGCTCACCATCCCAGGGACACTATACCATGTACCCTATAGACATACTATAATTTTTCAGTGCTTATCCTATGGTGTGGCAGCAAACACTACCCTCACTACTCAACCATGGTTGCTTCTAAAAAGGCAAAATTAAGATTCATTTTTTTTATAGGATGCTTTTGATCAGTACAGTCTCAGAGCAACATGTGTGTGTGTGTGTCTACTTAGTCACACCAACTCATTGAGACTAAAAACTCCCAACAGTTTTTAATGCATGGTAATAGCTACTATTTATCAAGTACTTTTTTTGTACCAGACACTGTTCTACATTTTTTACCTGAAGCGCTAATTATCAAAGTAGTCCAGCGTGGCAGCTACCATTATTACCCCCATTTTAGAAATGAAAAGAACAGAAAGGCTATTTTTCAACATATTAAGTTAAACACCAAGGATCTGAACCTGTACAATCTGACACTAGAATTTCTGTGTTTTCTTGGTGGGAATAAGATAATTAAAATGTCACATAAGATACTTTGATACTTTGATATTCTTTTAGGAAAGAGAAAGAAGTTCTTGCTCCAGATATTAATATCTCCATAGGGCAAGCCATAAACCTGCACATTAGGACACAGAACCTCCAAGTTCACATCGCAGAGACACAAGAGTCAGAGAATAAGAAATGTTCCTAAAGGCGAGTATAGGTATGGGGAGAAGGAAGATAAAAGGCTTAACTGAGGTGGCTGTGTCCTTTATACAAAAGGCAAAAGAGTAGAACTTGAGCCCTTCGAGGCCCAGGTTTCTATTGAGGTGCCTTGGAACAGGACAGTAAGTGCAGGAGGAAGAATCTAAACAGGCAGGGTCCCCAAGGTTCTAAAACCTGAGTTCACTCTCAGCAGCCCCATTCTCTTTGCTTTCATCATATATTAAGCTTCTCCATAATATTTTATTTGAATGAGTGGTTTTCCTACTTTGAGCCACTTGTAGAATGAGCATGTGTTTCGTGTTCAAGGCACCAGTGACCTCATAGGATTACTTTGTGACCCTGGTCATATTCAGCAGTTTCTCTGAACTTTAACTTGGTCTTATGGGGTTATTATGATAAGGAAGAAATAGGACATTTAGGAACAGCACTTTTAACTTACTAATAATTATAATATTTGGCATATTAAAACACTAAACACACCAAAGAGCAGCGCCAATATGAACAATTTCTGTGGCCCATCAGTCATGTACTTATGACTCTTAGGTACTCATGAGAGTTACAATTATTTAAACAGAAGGGGATTTGGGGTCAGAATCAGTTGAAATCATATACCAGCTGATTATTGGGCTACATGACTATGGGAAAGTTACTCCAGACTTGTAAGTCTTTGTCCCATATCCATGAACAAGGGCTACTGACAGCAGGGTGTCTGTGGACTTAGCTTCAGTGAATTATGTATTTAACATGCTTTTATGCTTTGAACAGCATAGGGCATTCTATAAGTGGAGGCACTGATAACTTGTTAATATTCTTATATCAATTTTTATCTATCAAGGCTCAACAGGAAAATAGACTTCAGGCACACTCCTTTATACAGGAGTGAATCCTGAGCCCCCAGATCCGATTTCCCTTTGCCAACAGGCATAAATATTCTGTAACTGCTTCAGAGTGTACTGGTAACAACATGGCCAACTGTTCCTGTGATGACTCAGGCATTGCTCTGAAACAGAACAGGTTTGTGCAATGGGAGGCTGTAAAGCTCTCAGGTCTGAGTCACTGTGATGCCACAGCCCTTGGGCTGCGATGTTCACAAGTGCCTTGACAACTCCACACACATATGTCCACCACTTGGCCCAAGGACACCTCAATACTTCTCACCTCATTGAGACAACACAGCTCACCCACCACTTGCTACATCCTCTCCAGCCTACTAATAGTCTAGCTATCCCATACCAGGACCATCTCAAATGCCACCTTTTTAAGCAAAGCCTTTCTAAATGACCCCAGTCAACTGATGATCTTCATTAGCCACCACCCCCAGAGGACATCGCAAGCCCACTATTTATGCACACTAGACATTTTTTGCACACTTGACATTTTAATGTGGCCTTTTTGATTTGGCCAAGGAGGTATCTTGACTTGGTCTCAACAAACTGTTTAGAATCTAAATTTGTTGAGAGCAAGAATGTGATCTTATTCATTCTCTATTCCTCCAAACTATAAAGTACACAGTGGGTGCATAATACCTAATAAAGTGAAATAAAAGCATAAAATATATCCAACTCTTTAATCTAGGCCTAACTGATATGTATGCTACCTTGTAGGACATGTAAAAATTGAGAATACTGATAATGACTTTTTTTTTTTTTTTTTTTAATTTTTTATTTTTATAAACATATATTTTTATCCCCAGGGGTACAGGTCTGTGAATCACCAGGTTTACACACTTCACAGCACTCACCAAATCAATGCCTTCTCATGTATTTTACAGTTTAGTATATTATATGAAAGCACAGTCTTTAAACTGATACTGTTGAATTTTTATTGAATACTCTAAAAAGAAATGTGACAAATATTTTACTACAGCAATTCTTATTTATTTTCTCCATTAAAAATTAACTGATAAATCTAGGCGTTTCTGAAACAATAATTTGTGAGGCTTTCAGCAGTCAACGAGTCCTGGCTTCTTCTATATCTAAATAGCATATTACTACTTAAAGACTTTGGTCTCACCACAAACTTAAAGCAACTAAATTGAGCTTGTTAACCGCTTCCAACAGCAGTTCCTGCTTTTAATGTCTGCCTTTGTCAATAACGTCTTATCTGCCCCGTGGCTCCAAACTTTTGAGCTAAATTACTATAAAAAGAGAAAAAAAAAGAGAAAACACTACATATATATAATCTGACATATTGTTACCTACCAACACTTGCCATTTCCTGTTGAAATTGTGTGCAGTATCTCTCCTTTCTTCTATTTCCTTCTGTCCATTCTCCTGGACATGACTTCCCCCTCCCCACAAGCCATCCCCTCATACCTGAATTACAGCAGAGCTCTCTTGTCAGCCTCCTTGACTTTAAGCTCACTTGATCTGATCTATTTTAAGTATAGCTTCAATGCATTTTCTTCCATAAATAGCACTTTCCTAATGTTGCTCCTGTACTTAAAAACCTTTTATGGTTTGTGAGTTCTTACAACTTCACAGCTAAGCTCTTTCCCCTGATCTTGTGTAGGCACCTGATTTTCTACTTGCTTCTGTTAGATGAGCTTCTGACCCATTTTACCAGTATACAAGGAAGGTGATTCACTTAGCCCCCACCAACCCAGTGAACTCAGTGCCAAGCACTGCATGACATGCTGCATGAATGAGAGGCTGCTAACTTTGAGAATGTCATGATAAGCCAGGGAAGAGAGAACACAGTTAGGTTATCAAAGTAGAATGGTAATGTTTGAGTGGACATAAAGTACAATGAAAGTATAAAACAGGAAGCTAGCAAAGTGGGTTGCACAGGTTGGAAGGACCTGTGCCAAGGTGGCATAGTTCTTCGTGATCTATGGGAAACACAAGCTAGTCACATTCCAACTTCTACCCAGTCTTCCACTCAATTTGCTTTTCGCCAATCTACTCATCCACCAATTGTTAACTCAAGCCCCAGAACTATATAGTGAGTCAAAAACTATATAGTGAGTCATAATTTTATTTTTTCCCCAAACAGGTCCTGAGACAAGGACTCCAGTGAAAGCAGTTTATCAGTGCTGTAATCTCAAGGATACTCTGCAAGGGGAACAAGGAAACAAATAGGTATATTACTTAAGAATATTATCAAGTAAACTATCCCTGTGGATAACAACAGCTTAATCCCACAGGGCAAGTCCCAGATCAGCATTATAGAACACACACCTCAGGGTTATTAGCTGTAATGAACAAGGAACCTGGAGTATTTTTACACAAAATTCTGTTACTTATTGTTTGGGCTTGATCCTGGAGGCTGTTAATTTTTCAGGCTTTCCAACATTCCCTACATTCCAGCAGAGCAGCCTCCCTACTGAAAGAATTCAAGTAAAAGGATAACAGTGCAGGTAATTCAAAGTCTTCCCTTGGAGCTTTGAGTGAAAGGGGCCAGGAGGATATGACCCTGCACCAACAGAGCCCTCTAAAAGGATCAGTTATGGACTCTAATGATGGTGCTGCCTCTGCCTCTTGTTACGAATGTGACTTCGAGGAGGTCAATTTTCTGAGTCTCAGTTTCTTCATCTTTAAAAGTGGGTTGGTGATTATTATTGGTGATTTTTAAATTTTTGAAAGCAGAAACTGTGGTTCTCCCAAAGAAAATCTTGAATAGAACCCTAATTTGTAAAACAAGCAAAAACAGAGTTGTTCAAGTTGAAGCATTGGCAGTGAGTCTCAACTAAGAGACATCTTCTTGGATACCTATAGTTTCTGGAGAGCAACAAGTGAACTATTCTGCATCAGTGGACAGTGTCTAAGATCCCCATGGAATCACTGCATGCACTCCATTACTAATGTTCTATGGTTCTTAGTACTCAACTTAGTTCTCTGCAAAGGAAAGGAAGGTACCAAGCATTCACTCAGCAGTAGACATCTTGCCTAATATTGCATATATAATCTCTCTAGTGATGGCTCAAGCATTTCTATATGGGAGAACAGAAATTGGCAATCAAGACAGGTGTAGGTTGTGGTGTTAAAGTTCTTGAGACTGTGTTTGAATAACAAACTAATTAATTTTATTTAGACCACATAGCCTATTTGCAATGACTTTGGGGATGGGAAGAAAAAGATCATGGGTGATTAAAAATTCACAAGGCTAACTTTTTTATGACACCACATTTCATTAAATTTTCATACCTATATGAAATAGGTACTATTATTGCTCATACCATTATTTTTTTAAACTTCATAATTATTAACACTGTAATAATATGTGCATGGATTACTACAGGTGTTTAAAATGTGATAGCTATTTAATAATGGTTATAACTAGGGGTGATGATAATGATTTTGGAGATAGTCACACATAGTATTTTACTTGAAGCCATGAGTGTAGATGAAATCACCAGGTGCACAATTATTGAAAGAAAAGGAGTGAAGGAAAAACAGAACATTTGGGAAGAACTATATTCTGGATGTTTTAGATTATATTTTGCATGAATTGTCACAGAATTTTTATTCCCATATATTTTCTAGACTCTGGCCATTTCTCTATTAAGAAGTAGAGTCTATTTCACTTCCTTTTCAACTTCAGTGGGCCTTCATGATCACCTAAACAAATACAATGCAGAAGTATGCATGACTTCCAAGAAAGGTCATGAAAAGTTGGCCTTTTATCTTGAGACATGTAATCTTCGACTCTATGAAAGTCTGGCGAGCCTGAAGGCATTGTTAGAAAGTTTAGCAACACCAGTGCCTGCCATAATGTGGAAAATAGGGAAAATGCACTTAATGAACTAGATGATGTAAGAGCTCGGACAGAGCACTGAAGTGGCTTCCCACCTTCTAGCTGACTGTGGTGAAGTGCATGAGAAGAGCCATCACCAAAAGAAAAAATTCTTAAACATAAAGGAGTCAGGGTGTGCTGAGTAAATAGGACCTTTTCATTTTGAGTCTCTCTGGAAGAAAAACAATCCTAAAATTAAGAAATAACTTTAGGATACAGAAAACATGGAACATGCAGTTAGAAAACATGGTGTAATGATAGAGCCAGGAAAGAGTCTAAGTATAAAAACCTGTATTAAGAAAAATTTAAGGGGTGCCTGGGTGGCTCAGTTGGTTAAGCAACTGCCTTCGGCTCAGGTCATGATCCTGGAGTCCCAGGATCGAGTCCCACATCGGGCACCCTGCTTGGTGGGGAGTTTGCTTCTCCCTCTCACCTCACCCCTGTCACACTTGCTCTCTCTCTTTCATTCTTTCTCTCAAATAAATAAATAAATAAAATATTTTAAAAAAAGAAAGAAAGAAAGAAAAAATTTAAGGTAACACCTGAAAAAGACAAAGACCTTCTAAGAATATCAAGACATGTCTCACAGATCCTTTCAATCACACAGTAGGACTTCTAAGACTCTGAAGTGTGTTATCCCACAAGTGTGTCAAAGGAAGCTCAAGACACCACACGGATTATCATCCTGAAGAGATCCATGGGTGTTACTTTTGTCTAATGTAATGGTTTAGAGATTGATACATTCAAAAAGACACTAAATTTTGAAAAAGAATTATATCAGGTTGGCTAGGAAAAACAAAACAAAACAAAACAAAAACCAAACAAACAAACAAACCACAAACAGCACCAAATGAAAGAGGCCATGCTTGAGTTTCTACCAGAAGGAAACAGACTTGGGGACTGGGGTGGGGGGAGGTCTCCAAACACAGGAACTATTTTTATGAGAAGGGCAAAGACAAATGTGAAAAATCATTCCCAGACAGTATACCTAAACTGTAATCAAGGAATTGGCAACATATGCCCAGTTCCTTTTTCTAAATTGCTACAGACCAATGATGGCTATTCTGCCTCTTTCGGAAAGGGAACCACTCTGAGGAGTCTCACCCATGTCTAAACCTCATTATAAGATCCTGCCCTTGAGAGTGATCCAATTGTCATTAATGGCATGATCATTTGGGGAGGGGGTATTGTCTTAGGGGATGGAGTGAGTCCATTTTGGATGTAAAAGGGATGAACACTGTTGGGGCCAGAGGGCAGACTGTGGTAAGTTCTATTTTCCCAAAGTACCAATAAAAATATTTGATTTCAGAATCTTGTCTCCCTGCCAGCAAGAGCAGAGTTGATTTCTCCTCTCCTTGAAACTGAGAAGACCTTTGTGATGGTCTTGATGAATAAAATGTTTTAGAAGTGACAATGCATGACCTCTGAGGCTAGGTCATAAAATGTTATCATTCTGTCTCTCTCTCCATCTTTCTCAATCTAACTACCTAGCTCAGAAATGTATCTTTGAAGCCCTGATTCACCATGTAAGAAGCATGTGTACCCTGAAGCTGCTGTATTAAAAACTATGAAAACTGACTACATATATACAAATAGATGCCCAACGACCCCTAGTTGCTGCAGCCCCCATCGATTCACATATCCCCCACTTCTTCTAGGAGCCAGACATGAGTGAATAAATCTTAGAGGATTCCAGCCCTTCATCTCTGATTTCAACTCCATGGGAGAACCTGAGAACTACCAGTCGAGCTAGTCAACCTCCAAAACCATAAGGGATAAAAATAAGATGTTATTGTTTTACATCAGAAAGTTTGGAGTCAGGTTGTTATGCAGTGATGGATAACCAGAACAAAATCTTTTCAAAAGCTGGAAGACATGGTAGTCACATAATTAAGTAGAACTAAGATAGTAGATCATTGTAGAAGTCAAAGAATTTTAAGAGAAAGTACTCTTCATAATCAAAGTCTGCAGAGAGGAAAAGTAAAGTGAGAACTAAAGAAAGTTGGGGCACCTGTGTGGCTCAGAGGGTTAAGCCTCTGCCTTCGGCTCAGGTCATGATCCCAGGGTCTTGGGATCGAGCCCTGCATCGGGTTCTCTGCTCAACAGGGAGCCTGCTTCCCTCTCTCTCTCTCTCTGCCTGTCTCTGCCTACTTGTGATCTCTGTCAAATAAATAAATAAAATCTTTAAAAAAAAAAAAAAGAAAAAGAACTGAAGAAAGTTCACTGGAAATTAAGTGCACTTGGCATCTAGTATCTAGGATGTAAAACTGACCAGCCCTCTTAACACAGAAACAGTATCAAATATAGGAAAGTATCAGGATATGTTCCCTCTATGTGAGCTCCTCTTACCCACTGATCAAGTCCTTCTCCAACCCCACCCAAAAGTCTGGGATCAAAAGGAAAGCTATACCCACTATCAACTATAAACAAGGCACAATATAAATGCTTTTATGTCCATTAACAATAACAGTAAGTCCAAATGAGAATTATATTCATATTACTGATGATTAATACAAGGTTTAGAAAAATCAGGTAATTTGAAAATAAACATACAGCTAGTAAATGGTGAACTCATTATTTTAACCTGCTCCTGTATGAGTCCAGTAGCCATAATAGAACTCAGCTCTTCATGATCAAATCTAGTCCAATGGAGACTAAAATGGGTCTGATGATTTAAGTGCTGGTCTTCTCTGAACTCTTCCCTCCTCCATATGGCATCCTCCAGATGGTTGGAAGCTCAAGAGAATGATCTGTGGCAATCAGTTTTTCTCTCTCCCCACCAATGCCAATTCATGTATTGCTTTCCCATAATACCCCCAGACTCCAAGAGAACTGCCTTCTGTAGGCACAAATTAAGCCTGCTCTATAACAGCATGAGGAATCTAAGCTCAAAATTCTAAAAATGAACTACAGAAAAGTGTTTAATACAGGAATCAGGTTCCAGATTGTGTCCTGTTTACAAAGGCACATATTGTGCTGATAGTAAAAGCGAGTTCTACTTTCATAATGGTGGCCTAAAATGAATGCCGCCCACCCACACTCCCACCCTACCCACACTCCCACTCCACCAGAGCAATTCAATCTTAAATGCACCTTGCTCTGAACTACACAGACAAACAGAACTCTGTGCTCATGTTTGTGTGGTTTATCATCTCCCCCAAACTGCTTTACCAATTGAACTGAAAGAACTAGCTCATCCACATATGCATTCTGGGCTTTTAAGCTTTAACTCACAAGATAAATGTACTCTCGTAGTGACCATAGGGAAACCACTTAGATGAAACAGGTGTCCTTCACTGCCAGAAGTCAGCGCTTCAAATTGTACTCTAGAGAATTCTAGGTTCTGTAAGACTCTAATAGTTATTCAATAAAAATAGGGTTTTGTGGTCAAATAATTTGTGGTAACACAGCAGGTCATTTTCCTCTTGGAAATCTACACCACACATTAGCATTTTAAGATGTAAGAAGTCCTGCAAGGTACAAATCTGTTTATCCATTTAAACCAGAATTTCCCCAATTTATTTTACCATAGACCCTCATCTTCATATAATATCTATTATATTTCTTTTAGAACATTATTTAGAACATATCTATGCAATACAAAAGAGCAAATACCATTCTCATTATTTTGCATGGAATTGTTTAGGAACAATTGGCAGAACGAAGGAAGGATGAATTTGTATCCTTTTCAACTTGCTTAGATATCTGATGTAACTGTTGGAGAGGATGAAGAGATAGAGGCAAATCAAACACTGTGAAAATGCAGATGAGCTTGAGAAGCACACAGAACCAAACAGATACTCAGTTACCAAACATAAATTGAGTGTAGTTTTCTCAGGGAAATAGTATGATGAAAAGATTATGGGCTTTGGAGTAAACATGGTCTGACTAAAATTCTATCGCTACCACTTATTGGCAGAACAAGTGCTTTTTAAAACTGGTTTAAAGCAAGTTATTTAATCTTCCTGGAATTTAATGTCTTTGTGCGTAAAATGGGGATAAAAATAGTTACTTTGGAGGAGTGATTATGAGAATTAAACCAAGTATAGTATAAAAATGTCTGCTTGTAGGCATGTAATAATACTTTCCCTTTCTAGTTAAGTTACCTTACTTCTTCTCATAAGCAATTTTATATTTTATGAGTAAAATAATAGACCCAGATGAACTGACAAGAATGTAAGTTATAGGCATTCTATCTCCAGTTTATACAGCTATGTAAACCTGTAAAAAATGTAAGCACAATTTTTAAAAAGGAAGGAGGGGCTGATAGATTGATAGAACTCTCTAGCCTACTCTGGTCTATGTTCTGACAATTCTTAGCAATCATAAAGGAAGTATCTTAAAGGAATAACTGTTCTATTTTTCCCACCATGCCTTTTTGTGAACCTGAAACTAAAGATTTTTCTCCTCGATGATGAAACCCAAAAGCATTCTGCCATTTAAAAAATTCTTATAGGGAATGAAGTCCTGTATCTATGTTTTTGTACTAAAGGATCTATCTAAATTTACTAAAATCCAAACCATCTTTTCATGTCTTCTTCCTTCTTTTTATATTTCCCACAGAATCCAGTGTAGATGTGAGCTCATACCAATTTCTCAGTGAATATTAGTAATTGTTTGAAGCTATTCACAACTGTAAAGAGGTGCTATGGACAGAATCATAACCCTCAAAATTCATATGCTGAGGTCCTAAACTCCAATGTGATGACTGGATATGGGATGTTTGGGAGATAATTAGATTTAGATGTGAACATGAGGATGGGTTCTCATGATGAGATTAATGTCCTTATGAGACAAGACACCAGAGAGCTTACTCGTCCCCACCCGCCGCGGCCACCCCAGAACACAGCAAGAAGACAGCTATCTACAAGCCAGAAAACTTGATCATGGTATTCATCTAGGTCTTAAGTCTTGATCTTGGGCTACATCATGGTATTTATCTAGGTCTTAAGTCTTGATCTTGGGCTTCTGGCTCCAGGATTGTGAGAAAATAACTTTCTGTCATTTAGGCCATCCAGTCTAGGGTATCCCAAAATAAGACAAGAGTAGTAAGATTTGGAATGCTGGAAACTAAAATCAATGAGACAACCTCTCTTCCTGACATTTTTCCCTTTTGCATTTATGTGCGCTGATATTTGAAAATGTCTCTTTTCAGTTAGTAGTATCAGGACTAAAGGAATCAATCACAGTAATTTCTTTCCTAGGTGATCTGAAGAAAGTTTTATCCAAAACAGCATTGAAACATAAGTCCCAGAAGTCTCAGATTTCAAATACAAAATTTTGCAGCCTAGGATGAAGAGAAGTTATAGCTCCATGTGTGAAGCTTGCTATATAGTTAATCAAGGGAAATGTAGTTTGTTTGAGCCCTTAAAATTATCAACTGAATCATTCTGTGGTTTGTGTGGGCTGAAGGAGTAGATACAGGGATTAAGAAAGGAAATGATAATAGTAATATATATCTTCTGCATACCCAGAACATACTTGTTTATTTGATGAAGTAGGAGAAAAAAGAATAAGAATTTCAGCAAAATAAGACTATGCTCTGAAATCATTTCGGCTTTGGAAGACATAATTAAACAGAGGTGAAAAATGCAGAGTGTGTCTACACCTAGAGAGTATTCAGATAGCAACCTTCAACTCAAGTCATGAATTAAGTACTATTCATTAGGTAGTCCAGTGGGCACTGAGGTGAGATATATAATAAATATTTTTTACTTGATTTATTCCTGAACAATCCTATTTAATTCAAAAGCAAAACTTTGAGAGATACTAAGGAAACTAATTCATTCCACCCACCAAAAGGCAACCCATCAACTATCAAAATTGAGGAAAGTTTTAACTATTAAATCAAGATGAATAATGCATCTCGAAAGGAAAGGAGATATTAGCAACATATACCAGGACAATAATATGAATGTTTGTACTGTACAATTACAATCTGGATGTAACAAGAGAGAATTTAAAAACAGTTTTTAAATTTTTAAAAAACAGCATATTTTTTAACCTCAGTTCTCCCAAATCTAGGCTTTTCCTAGATTTTTAGGAATTTTTAGGATTTTTAATAAATCATTTTGATTTTTAGGAATTTTTAGGATTTTTAATAAATCATTTTGAGGATAATTTATTAACATAGACTTTTGGAGAAGAAGTTGTCCCTTTTTCCATTCCTCTTTTGTATGAATGTCTGTTAAATACTAATACCCAAAGTGATAGTATTAGGAAGGAGGGCTTTTGGGGAGTTATTAGTCCTATCTGCTGTGTAAAGATAAAGTGAAAAGTCTGCTACCAGGAAGGTCTTCACCCAACTATACTAGCACTGTGATCCCACCCTTTGGGAAGTGTTGGCTACCATGTTCTCTTTCTGGTCTCTACAGACCTTTGTCAGCACTTTGAAGCTTGGTGTCTCCTCAGACACGCCTCAGAGTATCACTCCTCTTAATCCCTAGCACTAATCCCAGGGCTTCCATAATTCTGATATTAAAGTTATCTTCCCCATGGCAACACCATGAGAAAGGAAGAGGTTCCCCTCAACATTATTAGGACTCATATCAGACCCCGAACAGGAATGTTTCATTCTTTTAGATTTTTATCATGTCTATGTTGTTTCAAATTTGCTGATTGCCTTGTTCTTGTCATTTCTCAGTGACTTGTTTCTCTCATGGAAATGGGTAGGTTTCCTAAGGAACCAGATTCAAAGGCAATTGTCAAAGACCCTTATAAGAAACTGACACTCAAAATCACCTTTCTTCAACCCCAATACTCAGTCAACATTCCTAAACTCTTCTACTGATGGTAGACTCTGTTCTAGGAAAGTATGTTTCCCTTCCTATATGGTATATTATGTAAACTCAACAGTTTTACCTTAAATATTAGTAAATCTCAATCTGAGACTAATCATTGGGATCTATCCTGACCAATTTCTCAATGGCCATCCAGACTTTAAGGAGCAGAAAAAAATAAGAGTTAACATCATTCTTTGATGTAAAAAAAACTTATCTTCAACTCCTGTTTCTATCACTTAATGGTTATGTGACCTTGAGCAACTTACTGAATCTTGCCAATCCTCAATTTCCTTACTTATCAACTCAAGGTAACAAACAATTTTTTCAAAAGGTTGTTGAGAAGAAAAATGAAATGATACCTATAACTTAGCCAAGGACTGAGGCATAGTAAGAATATAGCACATGTTAGTAAATATGAAGATGATGATAATGATTAAAATCAATTACAGTTTGCTCACCTTGTCATGTATATATTCCCATAAAGAACTCAAAAAAGAGAACCCCTTTGGTCATGCTGGTGTTCAGGGAATATGTTTAATTAGAAGGTAAAAATGATTGGTATTCCATTAAATGTTATGTATACTTCCTATCCTGTGATAAACATTTAAAGAGAGTAATCATAAATAAAACCCACTTTATATTCATATGCAGTTTTATGAGCTAAAATCCATAAAAAGCACTACAAATAATGTGATATATAAAATATGTAAGATGCAAACCACTGTTATAAGAAAGTTAAATTAAGTAAGAAAATGTAGGAATGTATTTCATTTTTAATGTGAAGACACTTAATACACCCCATAGGGAAAGAGCTAAAATATAAGTGGACTTAAGTTTTCCAGACAAATTTATCCCCAGGAGGTTAGAAATATGTCTAAATAAAATAGAATCAACTGGTATTCTAAGCACAATATGGAAAAAAAAAAAAAAGACAACAGTGAAATTGAGGGCAAATCTTTATCTTTGGTGTTTCTACAGATAGACTGAAAAATGTGATTGCTCAGAATTTTAGGCACATACACTCCAATAAAAGAGCTTATTACCAATCACTCCATAAGAAAAAAGAAGGCTTAAAATCAAGCCAGACAGAAAATGTGAAACTATTGACAATTTTTGAAACTATTGACGATTGTCCTCAAATTGAGAAGTATCTCCAATTGAGCATCTCAAATTGAGCAGTAGCAATCTTCAGGTATACAATGGAGTAACCATGGGTAGAGATAAATCTCTTATGCCTTATCAATTACTAAGCCACAAATATGACAGGATATACTGCCCAAGACACTTAAATTTCTTAGGTCTCTTGAGAAACAAAAAATAAAAATTATAAGCATTTGGGGCGCCTGGGTGGCTCAGTGGGTTAAGCCACTGCCTTCGGCTCAGGTCATGATCTCAGGGTCCTGGGATCGAGGCCCGCATCGGGCTCTCTGCTCAGCAGGGAGCCTGCTTCCTCCTCTCTCTCTGCCTGCCTCTCTGCCTACTTGTGATCTCTGTCTGTCAAATAAATAAATAAAATCTTTAAAAAAAAATTATAAGCATTTCAAAGCTGGCCAAAATTATTATTATGAGTAATGTATAGTGAGATACTAATTCCACAATCAAAACCCAAACAAACTGAGGGTTGCTGGGGGGAGGGGTTTGGGAGAAGGGGGTGGGATTATGGACATTGGGGAGGGTATGTGCTTTGGTGAGTGCTGTGAAGTGTGTAAACCTGGTGATTCACAGACCTGTACCCCTGGGGATAAAAATATATGTTTATAAAAAATAAAAAATTAAAAAAAAAAAAAACAATTTTCATTATGTTCCCCTCGCCTGGATTTGCCTGAATTAGGTTCATCTAATATGTACTTTGAAAACACATAATCCACGAGGTTGTTGTTCAGAAACTAAGTGTATGTTTTTCTAGTGGTTTATACAGGGAAATAAATCCTGAAGCAGAACTGCATTTCAGGATTAGTAGATAGAAAGTTTACTTTTATTGGGAAGCAGGTGTAGGGTGAGGGGGAAGTTCAAAGTTGACTCCTCGTAATTCAGAACAGTAGGAGTGGATGTCATTTTCTGTTCTAAGCATCAGTACACGTACTGTACAAGCATGACACCCATCATCTCACTGTCACTGTTGGAAGACTGTAGGAGTATTTGAAAAAAATCCATCTCATGAGAGGTGCCATTGTAGGTAACAATACACTTTGATGTTCGACTGGTCTCTTGGGCAATATTCATTTTTCTTCTTTTCCATCTTATTCACAGACATTTGGTTTGGTTTGTGTTTCTTCTTGCATATAAATAACTCAGTGATTGATATGAGGCAAATGTAAATTATAGAATGAAAAGGTGACCCTACTTAATTATTTATATATGTACAAAAAATGGTATTGTAAAGCAATCTCCCTCAGGACATACAACGTGCAATCTGAATGAGTTGGGAATAAGTTTAGTCTATTTTTAGTTACAAAAATTTTAAGACAACAAACAACTGAAGCGTTGTTCCCATTTTTTTTTTATATTTTAACTTTTATAACACATATTTTCTAGACACAATAAAAATGATGAGGACAATATCAATAGTTACTATTTTAACAAGATTTTTTTTTTTTTTTGTGGTCATGTCAATGCATTCTAGGTAATTTGAAAGGCAGAAGTGCCCTATAAGAAAAATATAAGTTTTTCATAATAGCAAAGTGAAAATATATTAAAACTCATAAGTCAACATATTAGAAAAAGGGCATATGGGTTTTAGAATCAGAAACATTTGGTCAAGTTGGAATCCCTGCTCTGCCACTTACATGGTTCTTGGAAAGTTAATATTTTTTCAGTCTCTATTTTTTATTAGAGAAAGAAAAACATATAAAAGCCCTTGCCTCCAGCAATTCCATTTCTAGGTATATACTCCAAAGAATTAAAAGCAGGAACTCAAACTGATACTTGTACAATAATTGTCATAAGATTATTATTCACAATAGCCAAAAGGTAGAACAACCCAATCACCCATCAACAAAGAATAAACAAATATGATATCTATAAACAATAGAATATTATTCAATTGCAAAAAAGAAGGAAATTCTGATACATGCTCCAAAAGGAGTGAACCTTGAAAAGTACACTCAATGAAATCAGCCTGACACAAAAGGACAAATAGCATTTGATTCCACCTTTATGAAGTATCCAGAATAGGTGAATTCATAAAAACAAAAAATAGAACTTACTAGGGTCTGAGAGGGAGAGGTAAATGGGCAGTTACTTTTTATTAGAAACAGTTTCTGTTTGGGATGATGAAAAAGTTTTGGAGATGGATAATGGGAATCATTGTACAACACTGCAATGTACTTAATACCACAATGAACTATACACTTAAAAGGGATTAAAATTTTAAATTATATATAAAAATATATAAGTATTTATAAATATATTTATTACATATCATAAATATGATGTATATTTTAGACCATAATAAGAAAAACATTTGCTTTATGGAGTTGTGAAGATTAAATTAGATAAAATATCTAGTGCCAATAACTATCTGACCAATGCAACTCTGAACTCACTCCAATTCCCAATCCTTCTCTCACCTTTTCAGGAGAATAACATACACATTTCTAACCCAGTGCTGTGTTAATTCACACTGGCACAGAAAAAGGAGTCAGAGTATATTGTCTTGATAAGCAACATAGATCCAAATATTTTGAACAGTGAATGCCTGAACTGCTCATGGTCTTTCCATTAGATTAAAAGCACTCTCCAATTTCTCAATGAACTATCTACATTCTGCTTATACAAACCTCCCATGTTTTGAAGCTCTGTTTATTTCCTTTTTCAGATAGTTTTTCTTATCTCTATGGAGCAATACTTGACATAACTAGGATATACCACAAATGTAGAAGGCACTGTAGGAGAACCCAAGAATCAGCCAGCTCTTCATCCCCAGGAAATAGAGTAAAGAAAAAAGATGGAAATATTGAGATTTCCTTCCAGAGACCAAAAGTCCCTCAGAAAAGTGCTCTCCAAGGGACACCCATACTATAATTGGTATTTCTGTTATTTCTTTTACCTCTTTTCTCCAACTTCTTCTACAGCCCTAACTGCTCTGTAATATAAATAGGTCTGTAGGAATGCTGACAACACTAACTCTATCTTTGGTCCTCCTGTAATGATCTCCCTTGGGGCTACATGCTGGAAGGCTTATTCTGACCCTCCCTAAAGTTGTTTAGATCACTCACAGATATCATACAGTTTCTTCCCCTCAGGCACAACAGAGGGCACCATGAGGTCTATGAAAGGTTAAACTCTTTGGCCTCACCACAGTGACCTCTGCACATCCCCTCACTCTATAAAACCCGTGGATTAAGGTTGAGACTCTGCAGAGAATAGCTGTGCGATGCCTGAATCATCATCTCGCCTGATGCCCCCATCTGTGAGTTTCCCTGAATATAACTATAAATGATATAAAGTGGCTTTCTTCATTTTTTGGTCTCAAAGTACCTTCTAGTTGGCAGGATACTTTACTGTTCCTCCTCCATCTTCTAACAAGGTCTATAGATATAGATATAGATATAGATATAGATATAGATATAGATATATATCTCACATACATATCAACAAACACACATGTATTTATGTGTACATACACACAAGTAACACACCCAAGAAGAGGTAAGGATGAGAAGGAATAGCAGGAAGTTGTGTGGGAATGACCTCTACTATCCTCTCTAGTTACTACTGTCTTTCGTCTTACTTTTACTTACAAAGTGAATAGCATACTAAGTCTCTTAGTTTTTTAAAGACTTTTTATTTATTTATTTGACACAGAGAGAGTACAAGCAGGGGGAGCAGCAGGCATAGGGAGATGGAGAAGTGTTCTCCCTGTTCTGCAGGGAGCCTGACATGGCCCTCAATCCCAGGACCCTGGGATCATGACCTGAGCCTACGGCAAACACTTAACTGACTGAGCCACCCAGGTGCCTCTCAATTTTTTTCAGTTCTTCAATTGATTACATTGTTTCCAACCTCAACAAATTTGTCTTTCAAAATTCACTAAAAACTTCCTCAATACAGAATCCTCGAGTTCAGTGGCCTCTTTTCAGACTTCTCTGCCAAGAAGCTTCTGTTGTGTTTGACAGCACTATTTGACCCATCATTTTGGAATCCCTTCAACCCTTGGTGTCCATGATACATACAATCTCATTCCTACTCTGTAAGTCAACTCTGCGCATCACTCCACTTTCTTCTCCTACATCCTAAATTGTGGGTTTCCCCAAAACTCAATGCATTATGTCCTATCCCCGTGTCCCTAACAATTTTGCTTTTGAAAAGCTAGTTACCTGTGCCCCTCCACTTATATCCTTTATCCTTATATCCTGAACTTTAAAACTTTTTTTCAGAAATCTAGTGAATATTTTGATTTCCATGTCGTGCTTTCAACAAAAACTCAACATTTCCAAAATCTAATTAGTTTTCTCTGCCTCTTCCTCTAAATTCTCTGTAACTTTCATTGACCCAACCATTTGCCCAAAGAATTAAACTAAAATTAAATTAAATTGATTCATCTCTGATTTGCCTAGTATTTGTTCCTTCAACATGATTTCCAGAAACCTCCCCTAAATTTCTAAACAACACCCTCACCAAGGTCTTTATTTCATGGTTACATTACTTAAATGGCCTTCAGTTAGTTTCCCTGATATCAATCTTTCTTACAGAATGCTGGGAAGACCAAACTTTGATAGTATAGTACCTAAACACTATAAGACCTATTTTTGAAATAAAATTGTGTTGGAAATAAGTAACAAAAACCTTTCATAAACAACTTGGGTTGGCTATTATTCTTTACTGCCTTCTAAATCTAATTTAAATTTATGTGTCTGGATTTGAGCTTCTTTGTAATCTGAAACCACTCTTTCCAGTTAACATACTATTCCCCAAGATATACATTACTTTCTATTATCATGTTAATCATCTCACTGCCCTCTCACTTGGTCACACTCACTTTTCCCTATTTAACCTCATGGTCTTTCTCTCTGCCACTCCTCTAACTCAAACAAAAGTAATTTCTTCTGTGATCCCAACTAACATTCCAATCCAAAGACACATTTCTTTTATCTAACTTCTTTGTTACTGTAATGTAACTTAAAACTTAATGATATACTCTAGAATTACAGATCCTTAATTCACTAGTTTCCATTCTGATGGAGTTCAAAATTCACCTAACTTGAGTCTAAATTTTTGCTTTGCTATTCACTAGATGAATGGCTTGCCAAAATTTGTACACTTATATGAGCATAGTTTGAGTTTCTTCAAAGGGATACCAATAACCTTTCCATGGCATTAATAGGAATAGGGATAAGATGATATAATAATATATTAATTTACTATTATTGCTACAATAAATCATCTCAAATTTAGTTGCTCAAATCATGTAAATCCATTATATTTCTGGAGATCAAAAGCTTAAAATGGGTAGGTATGATCCAGTAATTTCAGTACTGGATTAATTAAAAAGATAAATGGACCCCTCTGTTTATTTCAGCATTAGATACAATAGCCAAGTTATAGACGCAACCCAGGAATCCATAGATAGAAGAATAATACAGACACAGAGACACACAGTAGACAATTCTTGAGCCATAGAAAAGAATGAGGTCTTCCCACTTGTGACACATGGATAGACCTGGAGGGTATCGAGACAAAGATAATACCATATTATTACCACATTATAATACCATATTATTTCATATATATGTGGGATCTAAAAACAAAAATGAGCAAACAAACAAAATAAATTCTCAAATACCAACAAACTCATGGTTACCAGAGGGGAGATGGATGGGAGGAATGGACAAAATCGATGAAGGGGATTAAGAGGTACAAACTTCCAGTTATAAAATAAATAAGTCAGAGAGATGAAAAGTATAGATAGGGAATACAGTCAATAATAGGATAGTAACATATGGGACTAGACTTATTGTGGTGAGCATTAAGTAATATATAGAATGATTAAATCAATATGTTGTACACCTGAAACTAATACATATCAATTATACTTCAATAATTAAAATTATATTAAATTTAAAAATTAAAATTATATGGGGAGGCAAACCTGTGCTTATTGTGGAGGCTCTAGAGGAGAACCCATTTCTTTGCCTTTTGCAGCTTCCGCGGGCTTTACACTTTCTTTAACTCATAGCTCCCTATCACTCCAACCTATGCTTCCATGGTCCCATCTCTCTGACTCTCCTGCATCCCTCTTTCACTCCTAAGGAGCTTGTGATTACATTGAGCCTTTCTGAATAGCCCAGGATAATCTCTTCAGGATCCTTTGCTCAATGGCACGCCCAACGTCTCTTTTACCATGTAAGGGAGTATATTCACAGGTCCTAGGGATTAGGACATAGATATCTTCAGGGTACTGAATACAGGTTACACAATAGATGTTGGTTTCCTTTCTCACAGCCCCTTGATTATAAATATAAAAGAAAATACCAACTCTTGTCCTCCTTCTACAGCTTTCCCCATCATCTACCATGTGCAGAGCTAATGGCAGATGTTGAATAAAAGGCTGTTAATTTTGGTCAAACTCTATGCGTGTCAGATTAAGTGGAACTGAATCATTCCCTCCTGTCTCTATTACACATCCTAGTTTGTAGATGTATCATTTGCAGACCCTAAAGTCTAGCACATAAAATAGTAAGGATATATTCCAATTCATTCCCAGCAGGACCTATCTAGCCCTACAATGACAATTTTACTCTCATTGCTTATGTTATGTCACCTAACTTCTCAGGTTCTCTTTATAAAAACTATGTAAGTTGCAGTCTACAGTTTGTTATTTCAACTAGGGGGTTGATGGAAAAAAGCATAAGATACGTATTTCCTCATATGAAAATAGATGTATTACAAACTCTTAGATTTTCTATAAATTAGTATGTAGAAAACCCATCTCTAATGACAAATGATCCTTTAAGGACATAAAATTTTTGTTTTTCTATGAAGCTGCACTAGATGGTACACGACCTTGGAGCTCCTAAGAAAAAAATAAAAACTCAGCTTTATTTCCAAATATGTCTTCTTAGAAGACATATGAATATGAAATCCTACACTTCAAAGCAGAAACCATCTAGGTTAGATTTTGAGTTTTTTCTCTTTTTACATTTTTTTTAATGATACATGTTTTCTTGGTCATTTCACAGCTCCTTTTCTGCTAGTGGAGTTTTATATATTATCCTCAGAACAAATTCCACTAAAGCAGTCTTTGTGGTCACATCAATTCAGCTATCATAACTGAAAATGAAACATGAAAACGCATCTGACCTAGAAGGTTTGTAGAACACACACACACATACACACAGTACTATGAATGAACACAGATCCGGTGATCTCACTTCTTTTTTTTTTTTTTTTAAGATTTTATTTATTTATTTGACAGAGATCGCAAGTAGGTAGAGAGGCAGGCAGAGAGAGAGTGAGAGAACAGAAAGCTGGCTTCCTGCTGAGCAGAGAGCCCGATGCGAGGCTCAATCCCAGGACCCTGGGATCATGACCTGAGCCGAAGGCAGAGACTTTAACCCACTGAGCCACCCAAGCGCCCCCAGGTGACCACATTTCTATGTGGAATCTTAACCAGCCAAATATTTAGAAGCAGAGAGTAAAGTGGTGTTTACCAGGGGCAGAGAAGTGGGGCAAATGGTGAGATGTTGGACAAAGGGTACAAAGTTGCAGTGAAGTAGGATGAATAAATCTAGAGGTCTAGTGTGCCCATAATTCATTACACTCTATTGAATACTGGAAATGTGCAAAGAGTAGATTTCAAGTGCTCTCAGCAC
>NC_081557.1:23624291-23634477 GCF_022355385.1 Mustela nigripes | reverse complement strand
AAGAAAGAAAGAAAGAAAGAAAGAAAGAAAGAAAGAAAGAAAGAAAGAAAGAAACCAAATAAAAGTATGTGAGGAAACAGCTATCCTAATTAGCTTAACTGCGGTAGTCACTTCATGATGTGTACATGTAAAATCATCATGTTGTACACCTTAAAATATGTACACTTTTTATTAAAAAGAAAAGAGATGCAGGGAGAATGAGTCTTAAATCAACCACCAACGTAATGTCACATGGGTCATTTAAAAACAAGGACTCAAAACCAGAAAGTCTTTGGCTGGCAGAAATGTCCCGACACTGAGGAATTATGCATTCAGAGATTAGCAGAAGATAATATGTCATACTTTGACCTTCTCAGACCTTACTTGATTCAGTCATATTTCTAATGTTGTTTTAATGTACTTTTCTGAGCTGAATTAATTGTTCAGTTGTCCCAGTACTACAGCTTTTTCTTTTTCTTTTTTTTTTTTAAACCAGAACTTTATCTAGTGTTTCTCTTTACTATTACCCGGTACTATTAGCCTCTCAGGAAAGTGGCCACCAAGGCTTCAATGTTTTCACAGGCAACAACAGGAAAGTTTATTACCAAACTTTGTCAACAGACTAAAATGCTGGGCTGCACAAACTCTCTGCCATTTCTCTACTGGAGAAAAACTCAGGACTTGATAAAATGCTAATCTTTCCATGACATGAAAGCTTTTTGTTTGTTTGTTTCTCCTACATTTGAAGAATAATCTATATTATATATATTGTGCATATACAAAAATAGCATACAGAATATAAAATTCTAGAAAAGTTAGAGCTGGTTATAGAAGCCCAACCTATTTCAATCTGGAGAAATTCAATATCATGTATTACAACAATATCTTTCACAATGACCTTCCCCCTCATAAATCTATGACTTTTCTCTAATTGCCATATTGTTTAAATTTTTTTGAATAAATCATCATTCCAAAATGATGATTTATTTTTACTTATAAGTAAATATATTTACTTATTTTTACTTGTTTTTTTTAAGTAAGCACCTAAGAAAATAAATGATAAGACCCTTGTAAGTTGTAGTCAGGAATTCAGATCTGAACACAGCCTCTGCCTGCAAAGAGCTGTTTATCCAAATAGACTGGAATAAGTGAAATAAAACTGCTAATTTAGAATTCTGCTTCTTTACTGATTGAATTCCCAATCACACACAATATATTCACAAGGTAGCTTCCGGGAAAGACAGAGAAGTTAAGTCAGGGTTACCAGCCCTGTATATGAATGAGCATACACTGGGTACCAACCAAAAACAGACCAAACATGTTCCATTATATTTTCCTGCAGAATTTCCATTAAAGAAAAAAAGTATCTATCCACAAAGGAATCTGGTAATAAAGGAAAAATACAGTACCTTTGTGTAGAACACAAGGTCTTGAAATATCTGACCCCCATACCTCTGTTATCTTATAAAGACGGACAGGTGAATTCCTGCTGAGAATAAGAAAAAAAGATGGAGCACTTTTTACTCCCACAGTTCGGGTGCACTTGGGGGCCAGGAGGTCTCTTATTGCAATGACTCAGCACCTGCTGGACCCCTACTAGTGACTCATTCATTCAGAGCCGTGATTGATTAAATTTACTATAAATGCAACAGAAGGAAAAGAAAAGAAAGGAGCTTTCAAGTTCATTTTAAGTAAGTATTTGGGGGAGAAAGGGAGATATAAATTCTATTCTATGCTCTACCTCTTTCTTTCCCTCCCTTTTCTCCTCCCTCTTTCATTTCTTTATTTCAGACAGACCACATACTTATTTTATGTATTTTTCCTGGAGCCAAAGAATTTAAAAGCCATACACAGCTACACAAAGGGTCCAAAAGAATAATAATATCTCTCTATAAGTCATGTACTTGTTTGAAGCTCCCAAAGCCTTTCTTTTTTTAGAAGCGTGCTGAAACACTGATTGACTGGAATGTATATGTGATAAGAAATAAGCCACACATTGAGTATTGAAGTGGACTCTCCCGTAAGGGCAAGTGAGGGCTTACATAAATCACCCTAGAATTTAATAGCCACGTGAACTTAAGACTAGTTATTTTTCTTCTGTAAAATTCAGGTTCCTCTTGAGTAAAGAGAAGATAATACTTAACTTATATGATTACTGCAAATTAAGCTGCAATGGTGGTATCATAATATCTACAGTTTAGTACCTGGTATATAATGAATGCTCAATAACAACTATTGAAACTATTTTTTTTTTTAAAGGAAACCAATCAGCAGATACAATATGGGTAAGATTCCTAAAATCTGTTGATTGCCTTTCCTACTTTAGCAAATAGAAGACATTTATGATCTAGTACGTTCTCAGAATCATCAAACCAAGCCAGAACTGCAGGTGTAAAAGATACCAAACTGAGTATCAAGTCAGAACCTGCCTTTCTTTCTTCTTTCCCTCATTCCCGCCTTCTGTTCTTCTTTTTTCCCCCCTTTCCTTTTCATAAAGAAATCTACATTGAGCAACTACTCTGTGATTAAACTGTGCCCTGTGTTTGATATAATAGTTTACTGTTTTTGATTCTCTTCCAGGAAAGTCACAGTCTACTTGGGAAAAGGCATAAAGCAGCAGTGATGAAATGCGAAACCAGTGTCATGACAGGTATGTTCTAAGATATTGTCGACCCATCAAAGAACACACAGACATCCAAAGACTGCGTTAAGTATAACACACAACACTTTCAGCCTCAAATATGCCTTCTTAAGGCCATGTGCCCATAAGGAACTGCTTTCCTGATCTGGCCCACCTAGCACCAGAATTTTTAATTTCAGATTCTCAGGTTGGTCCTCTCAATTCTAAAAGTTCTTTAATTCAGAGGTTTCATTAAGGATGCCTGCATTCTTGCTATGAAATGGGAATGACCCACATTTTATACCACAGCTGAACTAGGCAACCTAATAAAATAAACTACAAAAGATTTACAGTGTGATTCTAATAATAAGTTTTACTCTCTTCCTCTCTAAGGAACTGGTAAAAATCCTTAGCAGGCCAATGTTTTAGCCTTTTTTCAATTTCTTTTTTTGCATTGTCCACATTTTTCTGTTCTGCACTGTTCTGTTTGCCAGGCTAATGGGATCTAACTTCCTGATGTCTTCCATCCCTATGAACATGATAGCATTTGTCTTGTTCATGATCATAGTCACAGGAACTAGAACTACTGTGTGCTTGGCACACTGTAGTCACTCAACAAACATCTGATGCATAAGCAAAGGAATATCCTTTTCCCAAAAAAACTTTTCCTTTCCACAAAACTGGCTTCTTTTTTTTTTTTTTTAAGATTTTATTTATTCATTTGACAGACAGGGATCACAAGTAGGCAGAGAGGCAGGCAGAGAGAGAGGAAGGGAAGCAGGCTCCCTGCTGAGCAGAGAGCCCAACGCGCGCTCAATCCCAGGACCCTGAAATCATAGCCCGAGCTGAACGCAGAGGTTTTAACCCACTGAGCCACCCAGGCACCCCGGCTTCTATCTCTGTACAACTTCCCTGCTTTTTTTTTTCTTCCCCTCTTTAATATAGCTTCATTTCGGCTGAAAGAAATACTTCTGAATTGGGATACAGATCCAAAACTAGGGTCATTGGGCAGAAATATGGACACTTACACTGAATCAGTTAGAATTCTTTGTGTCTAACCTAGGGTCAACCCTTGCTGAGGGTTGAGGGTCTACTCACAACCCACCAGTGAGTAGAATATACCAGAACATAGAAAAAAAAGAAATGCGTGGATTGGTTGGGAGCTTCATGGTATTCATTATGTTGGGGTCTGGGTATGAAGGGCCAGGAAGGAAGCAAAGAGAATGTGGTAGGAAGCCACAACTGGAATCCTGACAGTCCTTCTGAGCCATGTCCTGGAGGTAGGCACAGCCCTAGGTGTAGTAAGAATGCAAAAATGACTCAAAACTAAATATTCCTCAAGATTTTTAGAAATAATTTAAAAACTTTTAATACATAATTTAGAAAAGATTTAGTGATATGGGAAATTTAGATCCTGCTAACAGAAGTGTAGCTTGGTATCAAAATTTTTGAAGATTTATTTAACAAAATACATGAAAAATTACTATAAAAATTGGTAACTTTGGTCAAGAGGTTTCATTTTGAGGAATTTATCCTAAGAAGAAGTAAAGACATACACAAAGATATTTTTGTATGTACAAGGATACATATGTACACCATGTTAATTATAACATGGAAAACACTTTAAATAACCCAAATGTTCTACAATAGTCTTGATGATCTAAATTATAATTTATCTATCTAACAGAATATGACGTGCTATTATAAATCACAATGTAGAACCTGTGTTCTCAATGGGGAGTTAAAGACACTGTTTTGTGGAGGTGAAGAAAATCTCACTCCTCATGTATATTAAGGACAGATAAATGTAAGGTATATAAACAGATACATAGAATATTTGTGGTATTAAAATTTGGGGGGCATGGCAATTAGGGGAGAGGAATCTTTAAAACTTTAAAACAAAAATGAGCAAAGGATGAGAAATACTACTGTAGAAGAACATTTATTAAAGAAACGCTTCTGATAAAAATTATAACCACAATACTCGTTCTTCTTCTTATTATAACAATAGTTAATCAGATGGGCCAGTGTTATGTGCTTTACATAAACAATGGTTTGGTTCTCAGAAAGTACCTATGAAATAAGTGTTATTGTTCCCACTTTATAAATGAGGAAATTCTGAAAGGCCATTATATTCCCCAAATGAGAAAAGTTAGGGACAAAAGGGTTATGAAATTTATTCAGTGTACTATAACAGTAGAAGATTTAGATCCAGGTCTAGGTTTGATTGCTAGTCTACTTACTCTTAGCCATTATGCAGGTTTCCAAATGGTGTAATTATATACATGTACTTGCTCACACAAACACCAATGAATGGAAGCATATAAATCAAATCATTAATGAAAATGTATACAAGTTTAAATGCTCGGATTTCTTTTCTTTGCTACCAAGTTTTCTGAATGTATTTTTCATAAAAAGTAAACAGAAAATGCTATATTAGTAATAAACCTTGCCCAAGGAACATTCAGATATTTAGAAGGGAAAAGATATGAAAGCAAGTCATTCTGATGGTAGTGGAAATAAATGCTACTTCCTTTACTCACTGCCTGTATTCTTTGGCCATGTTCCTCGGACTTTGACTATTAGCTAATAAAGAGAAATGAGAATATCTATAAGGATGAACAATGTCACAGGGCAAATCAAGCTTTCTTCCCCTCTAGCCTCATTCCCTGGGACATGTCACCAATTCCGAGGCTTCAGAGACCGTGTCCCAGGTAGTGCACTGTGGACATAAAAGTGACCTTGAATGCCATTAGGAGTCTGGATTAAATCTGGCAACTATACTATTGAATGAATCCCTAATGACCTTAAGTTCCATTTTTTTCTCTTTTCCTTTTCTTATCTTTCCTTTCAACCCTCCACTTGTAGAAGAAAAAGCTAAGAGATTTTTAACGTTAACCTCAGGGTTCATATTAATTGAATTTTTCCTTTATTGCTTGCTATAAAGATGGCTAGAGATGTCTCCTGTGTTGAAGGACTTATTAGCAGGGAAAATGGCATATTCTGCAGCCTGCCAGCAGAATTCAGAGCAGCCTGGCACCTGCCTTGCTCAATTAATAAGGGTTTTATCGGAGTGTACATTCCCCCTTTCCCTCTCCTCATCCACCTTGAACAATCATTAGAGCCAGACGGGTTCTGTTCTATGCTCCTGGGAAAGGCTTCCTCCCAAAGTCATCCTTCTCTGGGCCTCCACGTGTTGTGGCCCTTCTTGGGCAGATGGTGTCTGGAAGGCTTGATTGATAAACATGTTTAAATATAGAAGGCAATCTTTTCTTTGTGCCAAGCAATTACTCACCACCACAGATAGGACTGCCATGGACCAACAAAATAGCTATAGTTTATGATTTAACACATTGAAGACGAGGAAAATTATTAAGAAACTTCCAAATGTCAGTGTGATAGCAGATTCTAGAAAACATTTACCAGTCACCACTTGCAAGCAAAGCTACCAAAATATAGGAAAGCTGAAAGTCACCTTGCCTTCTTCCCTACTCACTGTATATTCACAGTCCGGAGAGATCCATCTCCCTTTAACGAAAATGGCTCTACCACAGAGCATATATTAAACCAGTCAAGCTACAGCTTTTCATCAGAACCTGTTTTCTTCCCTCTACCTGATCTGAATGAGTAGAATAACCGCGACTGTCACGAGGTCTTTGTCATCTCGTGCGTCAGGTGCTGGGTTAAGCACTTTACCTACGCGGTCTTGTTTAATCCCCATGATAAACGCACTGGTCATCTCCCACATAATAACTGCAGTATTAAAGCTCAGGAAGATTAGAGGTGCCTGGTTGGCTCAGTCAGTTAAGCGTCTGTGGTGATCCCAGGATCCTGGGGTGGAGACCCAAGGCAGGCTCCCTGCTCTGCAGGGATCCTGCTTCTCCCTCTGCCTCTGCCTGCTGCTCCCCCCTGCTTGGCCTCTTGCTCTTGCTCTCTCTCAAATAAATAAAATCTTTAAAGCTCAGGAAGATTAAATTGCTCATGATAACAGTTTATAAGTGCTAGAAGCAGAATCTGTGCTGAGGGCTTTACGACTTTAAATCCTGTGCTTGTTCCGTGGGACTAAGCTGACCTCCATTCACCAGCAACTCTACCCATTGCAGGCCTTTGCAAGTCCTTGTCACCCCAAACAGTCCTAATTTGTGGCTGCATGACCAAACAATTGCAAATTGGAGAGGATCTTCTCAGGCAAGGCAATAGTTTCAATTTTCAAATTATAGTCACTGCATATTATTTATTAAGAGAAAAAGGTAGACTGACCCATATATACATATAATATAGAACAAAATTTAATATTGAACAAAATTTCTAACAAAAACAACAACAAAAACAGCTCACAATCAGAGGGAGGGGCTTTGGCATGGAGAAAGTCAACTGTAACCCGAGTTCGATACCCCTCCCACCAACAGCCATGGTTTTATACTGACAGTATTTGATTGCTTCTTGGCCTTTTGGCTAAGATCAAGTGTATATTGACAGTATTAGAGGTTTTAAAAGAAGTAAGAAACATGAAATTTCACAATAGGATGCCCCTTCCTAGTTTAATATCACAGAAAAGATTTGCACATCACATATAGACCAGCAGCCCTATGCACAACAGCTAACAGTAACCAGTGTGTATCCCTCCGTAGCCACACGTTTGACATCACTGCCTAACTTACTTTTATAAAAGCCTTATGGGTGGGAATTATCATTATACCTACTTTATAGATGAAATTAAGTCCAGAAAGGCTAAGTTAACTTATTCAGGAATCGAGCCCAGTTCTGCCCTGTTCTAAACCCATGCTTTTAATGTCGTTCTGTTGGTAAGTTTTCTGACTTTGGTATTTGTTTTTACCAATCTCTCCGGGACAATGAGCATTTTTCTCTGAAGATGTCAATGGAGCATATAAGGACTCTGAAACAAATATCCATTCCTCCTAACTGTATGGCTCTGCACAATCACTTAAGGGCAAGAGCTGACAGTAAATGATTCAAGACTATAACATAAAATATCCCATTTATATCAACAACCAAAAATATTAAATGGCCTATTATAAATTTTTTTAAAAATAAGCTGAACCTGAGAGAAAAAAACTACAAAATTTTTCCCAGGGTCATAAAGTAATAGAGATAAAGAGACAATGATCCTAACAGAAAATGACTTTGTTTTGGAAAGATGAAGCTCTTTCTAAATTAATGAAGAGTTTTAATATAATTCTAATCAAAACTTCAATAAGATTATCTGGAAAACTGTAGGAGAGGCTAAAAAGAAGATCCAGGAGTCCACCTGGTACAATAAACTAATTAAAATGAGTTAAAAACTTTTCCCCAGAGGAACTGGTCAGAGAAATATGCAAAATATATTATAAAGCTACAACACACCCCCTTGCTATCTGTTTGACCTTAATTATTTACTCAAACTCTCAGTGCCTCTGCTTTGTTACCTAAAAATGGGGAGTATAATAGCACCCACTATTATTAAGTACTATTTGCAGTAATAATGTTCAATATGTCCTCAATAAGCAGATCTTATTTGGTGGATTATGTGAAATAATGCTTAGTAAAAAACTTAGCCCACTATCACAGAATAAACACATAGTAAACATTAGCTGTTTCTGTTGTCATTATCTTTACACTATTGTACTTGACTAATAACACATGCCAAATCTAATCATTCATTTGATTGAGGAACATATTAACATACTATGCCATACTGTGCCAGGCCAATCTAATTCTCAATGTTGTAGAACTAGCAACGAAACACAAGCAAGGTCCATGTTCCCATGGAGTTTACATTTTGGTGTTGGAGAGAATTAACAGATGTACAAGTGAACAGAGAGGTAATTTTCAGTATTGCTAAGTCCCAGGGAGACAAGGTCAGGGCACCAGTGGTGATAGGGGATCAGCCTTTAAATAGAGTGGTTAGGAAAGTCTCTTTGAAAGAAATAGGTGTGATTAGGAATAAGTCATATGGAGATCTGCAAAGGGGTTCTAAGCAAGTGAAAAAATCAAAATCTTTAGGGAGGAACCAGCTTGAGTGTAAAGAGGAGGAAAGATAGTGTGGACACAAAGTAATGATTCAGGGAGAGTGAGGAACATGAATGAGTTTAGGGACATACACAGGTCTAGGTTACATAGGGCGCTAAGGGCTAGGACAAGAGGCTTAGGGACAAAAAATCAAAGTAGCCCCTACCTTATGTTATCCACACCAAGGTAAGCGCCAGAAAGACCAAAAGGTTAAATATCAAATATGAAAAACACTATAAGACAGTATAGGGGATTATTTATCTGATTCTGGAATGGCAAAACCTCATTAAACATAAAATTAAAGGTAGAAATCATATAGGAAGAGGTAGATTATATGATCACATGACACGTTAAAAATTCCCATGCATTTCTATTTTCAACATTTTGAGGAACCTCCATGCTATTTTCCAGAGTGGCTGCACCAGCTGGCATTCCCACCAACAGTGTAGGAGGGTTCCCCTTTCTCCGCATCCTTGCCAGCATCTGTCATTTCCTGACTTGTTGATTTTAGCCATTCTGACTGCCCTATGACCCAGCAATTGCACTACTGGGTATTTACCCTAAAGATACAAACGTAGTGATCCAAAGGGGCACGTGCACCCGAATGTTTATAGCAGCAATGTCCATAGGGAGACAAACCATAAGTGACTCTTAATCTCACAAAACAAACTGAGGGTTGCTGGGGGGAGGGGGGTTGGGAGAAGGGGGGGTGAGGTTATGGACATTGGGGAGGGAATGTGCTTTGGTGAGTGCTGATTCACAGACCCGTACCCCTGGGGATAAAAATACATGTTTATAAAAAATAAAAAATTTAAAAAATAAATAAATAATAAAAAATAAATTCCCATGCATTAAAAGACACAATAGATTCAACAGTAAACATAAAAAGCACTTGATAAGCTCTGAAAAATACATGCAATTCATTTTAAAAAGTATTAAAATTCTTAAGAATTCATAAGCATGGAAAATATTAAAATATGTGAAGTTAAATAAAAATACACAGGAATAAAAATATGCAAATGAACAGAAAAATATACAAATACATGAGTGATTATTCACAAAAATGAACTAATGATGGTCAATGAACATATGGAAAATATTCTTACTAATCATCAAAGACATGCAGAATTAAAAAGAAGATAACTTTTACTTACAAATTTTATCATATTCATACATTCAATAAAAATTATCAATTCAGTGTTGACAAAAGTCAATTATGCTACCTAATAGAATAGGCATTCCCAGTGAGCGCTTTGGAAAGTATAACTGAGAGTATAAATTGGAATACAGAATGGAAACATAAATTAGCAAAACCTTCTGGGGGTTAAGAGCCTCAAAAATATTTATATGTTTGGGGCACCTGGGTGGCTCAGTGGGTTAAGTCTCTGCCTTCGGCTCGGGTCATGATCTCAGGGTTCTGGGATCGAGTCCCACATCGGGCTCTCTGCTCAGTGGAGAGCCTGCTTCCTCCTCTCTCTCTCTCTCTCTCTCTGCCTGCCTCTCTGCCTGCTTGTGATCTCTCTCTGTAAAATAAATAAATAAAATATTTAAAAATTATATATATATATATATATATAT
>NC_081557.1:23444385-23624191 GCF_022355385.1 Mustela nigripes | reverse complement strand
ACTCCATTTCTGGAAATCCAAATTTTGAGATAACCTCAAATATTTATTCACAAAGACACTGATTCTATGATATACTATCTAGTGAACAAAGGAAAGTAAAAAATTATATATATTGAATGAAAACAACTATGTAAAAAGGAAATTAAAAAAAAAAAAAAGGAAAGGAAAAAAAAGACAAAAACCTGGAAGGAAATACACAGAAATGGCATAAAGTTGCCTTGATGTGGTAGGTTTCATGCTGGGATTTATCTACTTCTTTATACTGTTTTAATACTTTCAATGTTTTGGAAAATGAGCATGTATTTCAAATTTAACATTAAAAAAATAAAACTAGCTATTGAATATAAATAGTAGTCTATATTCTTCTACAATATCCATTCCAACATTTTCCCAAGTCTTTCCTTGTTCCATCAATGCCCTGTTGTATCGTTTTGCTTGGTCTCTTCTCCACTGGACAAGTTCTGGCAAGCAAGCATAAATCACAACACCCAAATACTTTTTTAGCCCCATACCAGTGACACCTGTATATACATGTATCTAGACATACAAGTATAATTCATTTTAAAAATTTTATAGCCAAAGAGAAAGTACAGACGAAAACCATTAGAGTGGCATTATTTAGGAGATAGACAAATAGAGAAAAACATTCCTTCCACTCTCCCCACTGGGAGCATAGCTACATAATTAAATATCCAACTGAACAAGTAATTTCAGGGAGCACCTAAAAGCCAAGGGTAGGTCATACATCTAAGGTCGTACATCTAAGGTATCGTTGGCTCAAGCTCTGACTTGACCTTACATGCAACTGTTTGCTAGGCTTATTTTGAGCATTCTAAGAATATTCAGGCAATTTGTTTTGCTTCAGGCAAAGCTAAGAATACCCACCTCCCAAAGTAGCCCATACTCCCCTTAACCTCAGGTCAGTTCCCCAGGCCAGTTCCATTTACTCAGTGAGAACATAGGAATGTTAATGGATGGAGAGGGTTAATGAATGAGCTAAAAGAACTCCCAGATTTCAAGAAGGATTGGGAATTCCAGGGCAGCTGAACTCCCAGCTTCTTGGGGCACACACTGAAGAAGGAAGAGAGATTTTTCAGCAAAGAAAACCAATCTGTCTGAGCCTATTAATTCCCCTGTTGACCAAATAGATCAAGCATGATTCAGGATTATTTCAACAAATCATCTTGGCAGGTAAACATTTTCTGCAGACCGTGGCTCTTTCTGCCTACTGAAAAATGAATTGTGTGAACAATACTGAAGTAATATTGATATGAATCAAACAATAAAGCAATATTGTGCTTGTGTACCCAGCTGCTGAAGCTTGAAGAGTCTGAACACGCTATTCAAAAAAATTCTTCATGTTTTCCTTTAGCAGACGCTGGCTTTCTGATGCTATTTTTAACACCAGAATCTTTTTTTTTTTTTCCCCTCTACCCTAAAAAGATTCACACATAAAATCCTAATTCATAAAACCTGTAACTAGAAGCATTTCTGGCTGACATGTGGCAGGAGCGCAGCCATTCCAAACATCCCTTCCCCGTGCCTTTGGGCATTTACCTGCAACCCTAGGTCCATGCAAGATAAAAATCTGCTTTTAAAGAACTAGAAGAAACAATTCAAAAAATTGGCTGCAAATGTCCATGTTTCTCTGGAAATGGTATATGAAGTTCACAGGGCATAAAATGGTTCTGTAAGCAAAATTACTGATGTTTATCATTTGAGTGTCCTCCTACCTCTATTTCCCTAACAACTCTGCCCCTTCTGCCTTCTTCATACTGCCTCACCCTCTTCTCCAGAGTATGCAGTCCTGCCATTCAGAACCAAAGCCCCCACCCCACCTCCACCACAGTCACCCTTGCATCCTTTTCACAGCTTGTCCTCCCACTGGAACAAAAAACTATACCATGAGCCTTACAGTGAGCACTGTGTCTACCAGCCAGTGTCCATCCCCAGATTTCCCCCGAGAGCATTTCCTTTTCCTCAGTGTTCGCAGTCTTGATGGTCTGTAAATAAGGCACCTTACCCTAGGCTAATCCAGGTGGAGGGCTTCTGCCCCAATAAGAGGACATTTGCTCTTAGTCTCTCTCTCTCCAGGGATTATGAACCTTGAGCAGAAGTTCTCAAAGAGGGAAAGGCCGAAGTGATTCCTCCTGGCCATCGCATCCTGACATAGCTACCCACGGGTTCCTGCCATTTGGATCCCTGGTCCAGCCCTGGTTACTGTGTTTCTGCATCTAGAATCCCAGCTTTGTCCTCTCATTTAGTAAGCTACCCAAGGGCCTTCCAGTAAGTTCTCTTTGGGAACTTATGAAATCTGTTGATTATACCTAAAGAATCTGAAATAATATAAGGTTTCATAAGCAGTTTCAGATTCCTTATCTAACTTGCCCCCAGAAAAATCCTTTGGAGTTGGGAAGAGAAATACTATCAATCCCACTTTATAGGGAAAGAAATGCAAGTTTGAATTACTGAGTTTTATTGTCCAACGTGTTATATTCAGTATACAATACAGCATCACGATTCAAATCTAGTTCTTCTGAGCCCCAACACATTTTCTTTCCACTGCCATGCTGTCTTGCTTGGGGTAGTACCCACATTCTGGAGCTACCCCTTCCTGGAGATGGACTTTTTATGTTGAATTCTCTTAGCACCTCCTGCAATGGCCACTAGTTAATTCAAAAAGCCAAATCCTATGGAATAAGAGAATCCCTATGGAATAAGAGAGGATTCATGCATTTTCCTTCTCTGGGGGCATTTATATTCAACAGAAAGGAAGCAACAATATACTCCCTTAACCACAAAAGGACTTAATAAAATAATGCATTAAGAGGATAGATTTATATGTATTTATATAATGAAATTCTGTATTTCATATTTTCAAAGGTATTAATCCAAATATTGTTTGCCAGGTACTCTGTAGAGATCATCCAAACTCAGCCATTATCTGATTTCACTGATGATCAAATTCATATGTAACACTATTACAATGAGGAAAAAAAAAGATTTCAAATGCATTGGAAAATTAATAAGAAGTCACATGGATTACAATGGAATGGGAAAAAATAATTAAATTTCCAACCTTCAGGAGGGAAGTAAATGATCCAGACCATAAAATCATAAAATTCTCCTTTGCATCTGGAATCAACAATGGATGAATTATTGTCTTACTATGCTTATGAGAGCTACTTGTAAATGGAATTCAGTCACAGGGATAAAATTCCAGGATTTCTTGCACACGCGCGCACACACACACACCTGGATTTCCAGGGAGGTCTGATCCAGGAAGGTGGACAGTTTGTGAAAAAAAAGATCATTTTTTTTTAAAGAGGCTTAACTCTAGTTTCAACGATCTGTCTGGAACTATTGCCTCTTTCCAGTGAAAAAAGAAACCTCCCTCCCCCTTTTTCATCTGTATCTTCCAGCTTCAGGTTGTCTCACTAGCCACAGAAGAGAAGAAATTAAACAACACAGTACTTAGAATACCAAATCTGAAGTTCCTATTCCACCATTAACCCCAATGGAACTTCAGGCAGACTGTTAGCCTTCTGAGCCTTTGTTTAATTCCATTTAAAATGGATAAAAATATTGCCACTCCCCATCCTTCCAACTCATGAGGATTTTCAGATGACTACAGATGCAGATAAAAGATGAAGTCGTAGGGCACCTGGATGGCTCAGTGGGTTAAGCCTCTGCCTTTGGCTCAGGTCATGATCTCAGGGTCCTGGGATGGAGCCCCACATCGGGCTTTCTGCTTAACAGGGAGCCTGCTTCCCCCACTTTCTGTGCCTGCCTCTCTGCCTACTTGTGATCTCTCTCTCTCTCTCTTTAAAAAAATAAATAAATAAAGTTGTAGGGAATTTAGATATTCCGAAAGACTGACTAGCCACTCACACAGACCTATAAGCCACTTTCTTCAGCCTTAGAGTATACTCAAAAAAACTTGCCTGTTAATAGACTACAAGAGGATAGGTCTCTCAGGAGGAAGGCTCCATGTTATCTATTATCTAAAACCAGAATGCTCCATTGCTCTTTTACTAATAATTAGTAAGTATAACTGACCCTCAAAACATTTTAACCTTCCTCTATGCTTGGTTTGTGCATGAATATTAATTTAATATGGGCCTATATTCAAATCAAGTCATACTTATATTAATACATAATCTGCAATGGCTCTGAATTCTCACCTACTCTTTAATCCCAATGTGTTCTACAAGTGTCCTTTCCCAAAGATCGGTTAGAATCTCCAAGAGTTCTATGTGTCCAAGAGCCACTGCTTGTCTACTGCTCCTTGCCTAAAGAGAGGAAACAGGCCTTGAGTTTGAACGTGACACCAACCAAAATTAGCATTTATATTTGCTGACCCCCCCCCCCACATTTCTCCTTGTTTTAGTTAACTTCATTGTCACTGTGTATTTCTGGTGATGAAGTTGGGCTTTTATCCCCCACTGTTGTGTTGCTGCATACATTCTCACATTGCTGCATGGATTCCCAGGCCAAGATGGTTCTACATTGTGTGGTGGAAAAGTAATGCTGTTAGCTTCCAGCTATATTGAATTAGTAGTCCCCGAGGAAAAACTACTGATGTCTAAGAGCTTCCCTGTTTTAGTGGAGAAGTTCTTTCAATTCAGTGATATACTGGTGTAGCCACTCTGGAAAACAGTATGGAGATTCCTCAAGAAGCTAAAAATAGAACTACCATACGTCTTAGCAGTTGCACTATGGGTATTTACCCCAAAGATACAAATGTAGTGATGCAAAGGGGAACTTGAACCCCAATGTTTATAGCAGCAATGTCCACAATAGCAAAACTGTGGAATGTAGAAAGAGCTGAGATGTCCAACGACAGATGAATGGATAAAGAACATGCGGTACACACACGCACAATGCTGAGCAAAGTAAATCACTCAGAGAAAGATAATTATCATACAGTTTCACTCATACGAGGATTATAAGAAACAGTGCAGAGGAACATAGGGGAGGGGAGGGGAAAATGGAATCCGAGGAAATCAGAGAAGGACACAAATCATGAGAGACTCTTAACTATGGGAAGGAAACAGAGGGTTGCTGGAGGGGAGGCTGGGGGGAATGGGGGAACCGGGTGGGTGATGAACATTAAAGAGGGTGCATGATGTGGTAAGCACTGGATGTTTTATGCAACTGATGAATTACTGAACTCTACATCTGAAACTAATGATGTTCTACATGTTGGCTAATTGAATTTAAATTTAAAAAATCATATATAAATGGTTCTCCCAAGGCATATTGAAGATGTCAGGGTGGTTCCAAAATGGTTCTGGTGTCATTTATCCTGGGCATGGAAGCAGGACTTCCTCTCCAAAGATGAGCCTCTAAGGAGAAAGGGCTTCCTGATTTGAACATTTTTATTTTTATTCTCTTATATTTTTATTATTTGGGGGTATAGTTGGCACATGATATTACATCAATTTCACATATACAGCATAATGATTCAACAAGTTTATATGTTATCCCTTGCTCACCACAAGCGTAGCTACTACCATCTGTCACCATACAAAGCTATGACAATACCATTTACTATATTCCCTATGCTGTATCTTTTATTCCCATGACTCATTCATTCCATAACTGGAGGCCTGTGTCTCCTACTCTCTTAATCCATTTTGCCCATCCCCTATCTTCCTCTATCTGTTTCTTCTCTGTATTACAGGTCTGGGTCTCCTTTTTGTTTATGTATTTGGTTTGTTTTTTAGATTCCACATATAAGTGAAATCATATGGTCTTTGTCTTTTACTTACTTATTTATTTATTCAACAGAGAGAGAGATCACAAGTAGGCAGAGAAGCAGGCAGAGAGAGTGGGAGGAAAGTAGACTCCCTGGTGAGTGGAGAACCTGATGCAGGGCTTGATCCCAGGACCCTGGGATCATGACCTGAGCTGAAGACAGAGGCTTAACCCACTGAGCCACCCAGGTGCCCCTGACCAACTTATTTCACTTAGCATAATACTCTCTCGTCCATCCAGACTGTTGCAAACAGCACAATCTCATCCTTCTTATGACTAACATTCCATTATGTGTGTGTGTGTGTGTGTGTGTGTATACACAACCCACTTCTTTATCAGTTCATCTATTGATAGACATTTGGATTGCTTCCATATCTTGGCTACTGTAAATAATGCTGCAAACAGGGGTGCATATATATTTTCAAATTATTTTCATTTTCTTTGAATAAATACCCATTAGTGAAATTACTGGATGGTATGGCAGTTCTATTTTTCATTTCTTGAGGAAACTCCCTACTGTTTTCTACAGTGATGCACCAATGTGCATTCCCACCAACTGTGTATAAGAGTTTCTTTTCCTCCACATCCCTCTCCAACACTTGTTATTTCTTGTCTTTTTGATTCTAGCCATTCTGACAGTTGTAAAGGGATAGTTCACTGTGGTTTTGATTTGCATTTCCCTGATGACTAGTGGTATTAAGCATCTTTTCAGTGTCTATTGGCCATCTGTATGTCTTCTTTGGAAAAATGTCTCTTCAGGCCCTCTGTCTATTTTTTTACTGAATTATTTGGGGGGTTTGGGTGTTGACTTGTATAAGTCCTTTATATATTTTTTAGATTAATCCTGTATTGAATATATCATTTGCAAATATCTCCTTCCATTCAGCAGGTTGCCTTTCTGCTTTATGCTTTGAGGATGGTTTCCTTCACGGTGCAAAACCTTTTAATTTTAGTGTAGTCCCATTAGTTTAATTTTGCTTTTGTTTCCCTTACCTGAGGAGACCTATCTTGGAAAACATTTCCATGCCCAATGGTCAAAGAAATTACTGCCCATGTTCTCTTCTAGGAGTTTTATGGTTTCAGGTCTCAAATGTAGGTCTTTAATCCATTTTGAGTTTATTTTTATGTATGGTGTTATAAAGTTTTCCAGTTTTATTCTTTCACACCTAACTGTCCAGTTTTTCCAGAACCATGCATTGAAGAAACAGTCTTTTCCTCATCATATAATCTTACCTCCTTTGTCACAGATTAATTGATCATATATGTAAGGGTTTATTTCTGGGCTCTCTATTCTGTTACATTGATCTGTGTGTCTGTTTTTATGACAGTACGATACTGTTTTGATTATTACAGCTTTGTAGTGTATCTTAAAACCTGGGATTGTGATATTCTCAGCTTTGTTCTTCTTTCTCAAGATTCTTTGGCTATTCGGATTTGGCTATTCAAATTTGTTCCATACAAATTTTAGGATTATTCTAGTTCTGTGAAAATCAGGTCAGGATCTTTTATGCCTCCAAGAGGAGTTGCCTTTTAAACACCCCATTGCTTTTTTCCACAATTTGGCCTTTATCAAGGCCATCCTAATCCATCAGATATAGTTCAATAACTTTCTTTGAACCCCAGAGAAAGAGTTAGGTCCAACCTCTTTTCTCTAGAAGCTCTTCCTTCTCATGTAAATTAGTAAATGCCAAGAAAGTCAAGCAAGAATGATATTGCCTAATTTTACCCTGCAGCATTCAAGCTGCAAAAGTCAATAGATATTTGAGAAAACTGTTAAAGCAATCCTCTCTACCAACAATGTTTGGGCTCTAGGGCCTAGCCAAAATGTCCTCTCTCCCTCATTCTCTCTCTCTCTCTCCCCTTACCTCTCCCTCTCTCTCTCTCTTCACCTGTCTCTCTCCCCCCACACACACACTCATAGCTATCATCTACAGAAAGCAATATTCAAAAAACTGTAGTGCTACTGAAAGTGTACCAAATGAAAACCTAGACTGAAAAGTGGTGTGAAAAATAAAGACATCAAAAGAGCAAGTAGGCTACATAATGAGCTGTTGGATAGAGCTTGGAAATTTAATGAGCAACTTGAAAAATAATTTAATATCTAGTTGGGAAGGAACTTAAAAGATCATTTGGTTCAACCCCTTTATTTTCTAGCTAAGGAAAATGGAGACATGTAATGATGAAGTGACTTGCCCAAGGTCACACTGCTTCTCTGAGATAAATTTTGGCCTAATTTTTCCATGATCCCCTAATCACCTTTGAGTCCTTCATATGTCATATTTGCTTGAAATCATTTCCTTCTGCTGCTAATAGATAAAAGGGAAGGTATCATTTTCATTAAATCAATCAAATATTATGAATCATGATGCAGTTCTTTGACTTAGAATATACTGAAGGGGAAAAAAAAATACACTGGAAAAAAGTTGTGTAGAAGATGCATTCCTCCCTATAGCATTAAACTGTTACTTGGCGCCTTCACTAGTAATAAAAACAATACTAACAGTTATTACCAAGCACTGTCTATTTCCCACTCATCAAGCACCATCCAAATATGTTAGTTTTTTTTTCCCCATCAATCTTCATATTAAATATATGGAAATTAATTTAAAGGACTTAGAATTCCCTTAATCTTGGACAAGTTACCTAAGGGGCAGAGTAGGATTCAGGACTGGACAGACTGATAGTATTCTGGAGGGAAAAGAAGATTGAAGCTAGTTATTCAGGGTATTAAACTGTTAAATAATGTTTGTATCCTTTAGACACCAGTTCTTTATTTGTCCCATCACTGATATCCATACCTTCCGTCTACCCCTTCCACCAATCTATACTGCCTCCTGCTACCACATTCACCTTCTTGAAGACTAATTTCTTATTGACACTTGCTCACTCCAAAACCTTAGTAGTTCCGCATAGTCTATTTAATGCCTCCATAACCTATCCCAGTCTACTTTCTAACATTAGACCCCACTTCTCTATCAAATCCTTGTCCCTGTCAAACTAGATAACCCTATCCTCAATATACACTTTGCAATTTATCCTTCATTCTTTAACACTTACTGAGTACCTACTATGTGCCGGACATCATGTTAAGCATTGAACATGCAAATAAGAGGCACCCCTCCCCCATCTTCTTGATAAAAATTTAGAGTGTTACAGACAGACAGGCAAATAACTGGTCACAGTCAAGGAAAGTGGTTGCCATAACTCACGCTGGTCAAAGTGGAGTGAAAACCAAGACAAACTTTGAGTTTTCAGTAAGTACGGGTTTCTTTCTTTTGGTTTTTGTGGGGGTTTTTTTTGTTTGGGGTTTTTTTGCCTGATACGCCTTCCACAATCCATAATTCCATCATCATAGAAGTATATCCCATAGGGGCACCTGGGTGGCTCAGTGGGTTAAAGCCTCTGTCTTCAGCTCAGGTCCTGGGATGGAGCCTCACATCAGGCTCTCTGCTCAGCAGGGAGCCTGCTTCCTCCTCACTCTCTGCCTGCCTCTCTGCCTACTTATGATCTCTGTCAAATAGATAAATAAAATCTTAAAAAAAAAAAAAAAGAAGTATATCCCATAGCATTAAGTTCAAATGCCTCATAACCATGTGGATATGTTTCTTCCCCCTTTTTGTGAGTGCCCTCTCCCAAAAATGTAGTGAAAGTTCCTAATATATTAACAACGCTTTACTTTTTGTAAACACCTTGGATATCCATACTTAGAAAAACAAGAGAAGCAGAACACAAGTGTGCTGACTCCTGACGGTGATTACAGGGGCCCAGCGGTTGCAGGCAGGACACTGTCTAAATTTACTTCAAATCTTCTGACCTTTCTTCCCCTATATAGATTTAAGTACAATTAGGGTCTTTTACTGGGTCACAGATGGAATGAGAAGGAGGAAAAAAGATAGATTCCCACCCCCCCACCCCCCACCCACCCCCCATAGCAGGAAGGAAGGAAGATGGAGGGGAAGGGGGAATGGGGGAGGGAGGGGACAGAGGGAAAGCACTAAAAAGGATAGGGGTATATTGTGGCAGCAAAAATGTGTGAAGTAAAGGACATTGGATTTTAGCAATGAAAGATATAGGAAAATGAAAGGACAAGTAAAATAGACTCTTGTCCTGAGATAGAGCCAGAGATGTACTGAAGAAATAAAAAACCAAGTAGTTCCCCAGACCAGCCCCTAGGCGTCCCAGCCTACTCATTCCCTCAGGTTTTCCTCTGGGGGACAAGCACATCAGGAAGCTATGTGTAGGCAGCCAATCATATGGCTGGTATCTGGATACACCCTAACATGAGGCTTCTTCAGCTCAGGGGCCTCATTAAAATCATTTTCATGTTCCACAATGTCTAATACACTCTTGGGCACATGGTAGGTCTCTGAAACATGTGCCAAGTACATGTTAAATAAACGAACAACCAGGCACAACATGGTTGTAAAGAGCAAACTTAAACCACTGTATTGATAATTTTCAAGATTTTTTTCCTTAACATGCTATATAGGTCGTGCTCCTGGGGGTTTCATCATCCCAGTCAACACTGCAGTAAATCTCTGGGCATGTCTAGCCTACGGCACATGCAAGAAATTTGCTCACACCTCTCCTCCATTCCTTTACATAGAAAAGGAAGTAAAAGATGTTAACTCTGAGGGTTGATGCAGAAAGTCAAGAGGTAGAATGTGCCAAAAGTGTTCCTGGACTTGAACAAAATGCAAAATTTAACAACCACTCTAGACCAGGTTCCGAGTTCAGCCCAGTGACAATCACTGCCAGAGGGCTCTGAGTGCCAATGAGACCACAGTGAAACCAATCCAGGCAGCCTTTGATCTCCTACTCACTCTCCAGTTATTGGCCCCCAGGGCTTTCTACCCTAAGCCATGAGAACATTTTGTAAAAGAGAATATGATCCTGGAAAATTAACTGGACTCTTCCCTTTGCCCAGATGGTAAATCATGAACCTGGATAGCCTACCAAATCATCGGCCGTGGTTGGAGGCTGTGATGCAAAGAACAGTCATTTCTGTGCAAAAAATAATAGCCAGACAGAGTAATAGATTTTTAGGATGGGAAATATCCGTACAGTAATCCGAGAACAGCACTTTCCAAGCTGTTTTAGTCATAGAGTCCTGGTTTCAAATAAAAAATTGTTCAGACCTTCAGTATACATTTGGAGGTAAAAGTTAGTCCTGGGGAATGGGTATGGAAGACAATGGAAGCAGAATCTCTAGAGCTGCAGAAAATCAGGTTTAAGCACAATCATTCTAATCCACCCCCTGATTTTATAGATGCAGAATGTCTGAGAAATTGAATAGAGAGACAAATCTACCTTTGTCTGAGAAACTGTATAGATGAGGGTACTGAAGAACAAAGCAACTTCTTTTTTTTTGTCAACATTATACAGCTAGTTCATCAGAGTCCCTTTAGAAACCAGATGGCACACCCAAGCTCAGGATAATTTAAAGAGTTAACAAAGGGACTATTTACAAAGTTGTGGACAGGATTTCCAAAACCAGTAAGGGATAATGTGGTGCCCTGGAGTTGGGGATTTGGGTCTGAAAAGAGGAGAGGGAACCATTACATGTAAGGAGAGAATCATGGGCCACCTTAAGGGGAGAGGAAATCTATAGTAGGAAGATAAAGGCAGCCCTCAACAAGCTCACAAGAAGGAAATATATACACATATACTGTCCTGCTCCTCCTCCTCCTTGATGTCCTGTCAGGGCTTCTACAGGCTACACTAACTAGAAATCAGACAACAAAGTGACTATCAATCTATTCCATACAGATCAGCCTCCTGGAACGAAACAGTAGGATAGAGAAGAGCAGAGAGAGAACACGAGGCGGCAAACTGAAGTTATCTGTCGTAGTCGGAGAGTCCCCGAAACAGAATTATTCAAAAATCTAATGGCAAAATCTATATTCTTGACCACTGTGGTGTTTTATGTTGCAGGAATTTTTTTCACCCATATAGCTGTTAGATAACAAAGCGAATATTGAATAGGATTACCTCTCCTGTCACTTATAAATATATGTCTTATCTCCTATTATTCTATAAATCTATCGAGAATGGTGCCTCCAAATATTCAGCAATATTTCCAACTTCTTAGGTAACGTAAATCTTGTTCTCTTAATATAAAAATATAATTATATTTGTCCTGATATACCGTATAACATTAAAGTGGGAATCCGTGCTTTATTCAATACTAAACTATATTTTAATTCAGTGTGTGATATCCACCACATGAAGTGTTCACATTCACCACACGAAGTGTTTAACGTCCTAAAGAACGTCTGGCAAACACACGAGACCCCACTTGTTCCACCCATGCCTGCAGCAGACATCACTATTTGATAATGATCTTCTGTCTTGCTGAGAACGTGTACCAATACCGGATCCTTCTCAGTACAGTCAACGACTTCCAAATGATCAGTTAGCACATGAGAAGAAGCCCATATTTATCTCAATAGTGAAGAAGAAAAATACAGGAGTACAGAAAAAGTCTGTGAGACTCTAAGAAAACAAAACTGAATGCCCCAAGACACTGAATGCCATTTTTAAAAAGCTCTCCTCCTGAGTTACTTTTAGAAAAGGCAAGAGAAAATAAATACATGTTGAAACAAATTACCTGTTTATCTAGAGAACAAATCTACCCTTAGTTAAGTCTGAGAATATACAACAAAGTGGGACAGATAGTTTTAAACTGTTACAATACGAATATACTTAATTCCACAATGGGGTAGTTTTAAACTGTTACAATTTCACAATGAAAAACATCTCCAAAAAGCTGTTGGATGGACAATTTAACACTCTTAAGGTTATATAGGAATTCATTGTGGAGGAAATCTGTGAGAGGGATTTTGACACGAGAAGCTGTTCTTTCAGCAAAGAAAGGAAAAAAAAGTAAACAGAGATGAAAGAAAGAAGAGGGCAGAGGGAAGAGGATAAAAATATGAACTTCGCTCAGGAAACAAAAAGTGATATGAAGTTTCTATGAAATACAGAACAGAAATACTCCCTAATGCCTCACTTTATTAGATCAAGGGTGTTTAGAAATAATCTAATATCTTTCCTTGATACTTGCAGAATAAAAAACTCCTGACCATGAACAACAAGATCCCACAAGGTCAACCCACTGCCTAGTTCTCCCATGTAATTCCTCCCCATCCCTCCCTTGTTCACCATACTCTAACTTACGGGGTCTACTTGGGAGTTTCCTTGAATATTCCAAGTTTTTTTCTACCTCAGGATCACTGCATGTTGCTCTCTGCTTGGAATGCTCCCACCCTTGCAACTTCGTGACTAGCTCCTACCCATTCTTTAGAAATCAGCTTAAATAAAGACCTTCTCTGAAAACTTTATTTAAAGTAGGTCCCTTCTGTTACTCTCTAACTCTGTTTCTTGTGGGCTTTTTTTTTTTTTTCCTTGAACTTTATAGTTGAACCTATTTTATTTATACTCCTATTTGTCTGTCCTTTGCTTGGCTCCTACACTGGGATACAAGTTCTGTAAGGGTGAGAACTATCTCAATCTTAAAACCCACAGAGCCTACTACAGTGGCAAATACACACTGAGCATTCTATAAATGTTTGTGAAATAAATGAATGACAATGCTTGAGAAAGCCGTTTTGTTTCTAGCCTATAAATCATTCCAATCTTACCTCTAGGACTCACACATCAAAAATATATGAAATTTTGAAAAAAAAATGAAACTTTGTGGAGATCTGATTTGTAGGTAATAATCGCTGAGCACTTATTTGCTACCTCTAGACACAATTCTAACCAAATATATACATACGCATGTATGTATACATGGGTGTGTGTTTATAGGTCATTTTAAACCTCACAAAATCCCAACGGATTATTGATGGCACCATTTTACAGACAAAGAATATGAGGTTCTTATATTTAGCTATGGGAGTAGAAAAAAGTACATTAAAATGGCAAGTTTTGAAACATCATGATAAAGGATCCTCAAATATGTACCTTTAACATATCCAAGCAACCAAATATATACTTTTAACATGTCCAAGCAACCAAAGTGACCCAGGCACATTGTCTGTGTGTGCTCCTGAGAGACAACTACAACAAAATGAAAAGGAAATGAGCATAGTTACGGACACTGGAATCTGTTTCACTTCTATTTACTGCTTGTATAGTGGTATCAAAATCCTTTCTCTTACCTGACCTCAGATTCTACATCTGTCTAAGGAAGCACTGGGACTAGATATACAATGTGCTGATTTATGTAACTTAGAGACCTCCTAAAAGGTCTAAGAGGTGGTTAATATGTTCTGGTATGATATCAATTGATATCATATATCAATAGACAGGGCCCGTGCTTCATGATAACTGCTCCTCGATAAGTAGTACGAGGTACGAGATTCATAGGCCGTGTTTTGACTGTAGGGAATTTAAAATTAATGCTAAGCAGGCAAGAGGAGTTGCTGGCTGGGATTAAAGTGGTGGTAGTAGAGTTGAGAATGGAAAGATTGAGGGATATGTTTGAGTCAACAGAGAATTGAATGAAAAGAAATTTAAATTCACTTTAAATATACCACAGAGGTATTTGTTTTGCATTTCAAACCACCTGAACTAAGTGGGGAAATTGTAATATTACATCATCAAAAATAAAGATAACATACTAAAAAATAAACTCTGGTATGTTTTTGTATTCAATAGCAAGCTATGGATATTTGGGAGAAAATATGGGATGAGAGATTTCTCACCTCTAATATATAGGAGCAGGGCACCTGGGAGGCTCCATCAGTTAAACAGCTGCCTTTGGCTCAGGTCATGATCCCAAGGTCCTGGGATCAAGCCCTGTGTCAGGCTCCCTGCTCAGCAGAGAGACTGCTTCTCCCTGTCCCTCTGCCTTCTCCTTTGCCTACTTACGCACTCTCTCTCTCAAATAAATAAGTAAAATCTTTAAAAATTAAAATAAAATAAAAGAGCTAGAGAGTATAATGCTAAGTGAAATAAGTCAGTCAGAGAAGGACAAATACCATACGAATTCACCCACGTGTGGAATTTAAGAAACAAACAGATACAAGGGCAGGAAAAAAAAAAAAGAAAAAAAAAACGAAAAAACAAAAAACATACAAACAAACAAACAAAAAAGGCAAACCAGGAAACAAGATTCTTAAATATAGAGCACAAACTGATGGTTACCAGAGCCAAGGTGGGGACAGGGCACGGGGGAATAGGAGATGAGGATTAGGGTGTGCACCTGTTGTGATGAGCCCTGGGTGTTATATGGAAGTGATGAATCACTGAATTCTATACCTGAAGCTAATATTATACTGTATGTGAACTGGAATTCAAATAAAAACTCAGAAGAAAAAAAAAAAAGCAAATTCAAAATAGAAAAAAATTAAAAATAAAGTAAAATAAAAGAAGTTGAAGCAGATAATACTATAGACCTCCTCAGAACCTCTATAATTCTTTATTCAGAATTTCTTAAGTGCTTATTAAGCATTGCACATGGATTCCACCTTATCATGGACAGACTAAGTCATACAGAATAAGAAAACATTATCCAGAAAGGGGAACCCTCCTACACTATTCATGGGAATTCAAGCTGGTGCAACCACTCTGGAAAACAGCATGGAGGCTCCTCAAAGAGTTGAAAATAGAGGTACCCTATGACCCAGCAATCACACTACTGGGTATTTACCCTAAAGATACAAATGTAGTGACCCAAAGGGGCACATGTACTCGAATGTTTATAGCAGCAATCTCCACAACAGCTAAACTATGGAAAGAACCTAGATGTCCATCAACAGATGAATGGATAAAGAAGATGTGGTATATATCTACAATGGAATACTATGCAGCCATCAAAAGAAATGAAATCTTGCCATTTGCAACGACTTGGATGGAACTAGAGGGTATTATGCTGAGCGAAATAAGTCAATCAGAGAGAGACAATTATTGTATGATCTCTGATATGAGAAATTTTGATAGGCAGAGTGGGGGCTTTGCAGGGTAGGGAAGGAAAAAATGAAACAAGATGACATCAGGAGGAAGACAAACCATAAGAGACTCTTAATCTTACAAAACAGACTGAGGGTTTCTGGAGGGGGTTGCGGTGGAGAGGGTGCTTGGTTTATGGACATTGGGGAGGGTATGTGCTATGGTGAGTGCTGTGTAGTATGTAAGCCTGATGATTCACAGACCTGTACTCCTGGGGCAAATAATACATTATATGTTATTAAAATAATTAATTATAAAAAACAAAACATCTGTGTTTTCAGAGATGCTAATCTAATCATAAAATCACTATAGATCAAACTGATGAAGACAAAATATACAATTGCAATATAATACAGAATTTATCCCTGTTTTATTATATAAATTGAAACATACTAAAAGCCCCAGTTTTTTGAAACTTGAAAGCTTTAGAATTAAGACATTAAAAATAGTAACATATTTGGGGGTTAACAACAAAGTGAGTAATTATTTTGTAATGTTGACCAGATAAATAGAAACAGTGTGTTTTAATAGGGGTGGATTTAGAATGTGATTGGAAAAGTACATTTGCAGGAAATAGAATTCTCTCATAATAGACATGACAGCAATGAAAAGAGAAAAAATGCCTCTGGTTTAGAAAAGGGGGAATAGATGTGTTACTAGCATTAAAGCTTAAATCATTGCCACAGTCAAAGTGATTGTCACAATGGTGATACTGATCTGGGATAAGTATCAAATATGAGAGACAAAATGAAAGATAAATTTTTCCCAAATATATACATAGTAAGATGGATAGCAATAACACAAAAGACATATTGCCCTCATTAATTTCCTTTTTTAAGAACTTCTATTCATAAAATATGAAAATTCTTGTAGAATTTTCTCTTCAGAATTATTTCTTTCTGTTAATGGGCTGCCCATAAAAATCAAGATTTTGAAAAATAGTTGAATTAACAAAGACAAAGATAAATATTAAAGTGGTAAATATTCCTAGGATCTTAATGGAAATATGATGCACATTTTTAAAGTTAAATTAAGCTCTTAAATGATCAAATAGATGAATTATATTAATCAGATCTAACTTTCAAACGAGGGCAGAAAAAGATAATCCATTGTCATCATAGGACAGAAATTCTCATATTGTGAATAAAAACAGTTTTTAAGAAAAACTTCCCGGATAACCTTTATAAGGCATTTTACCCTCACTGAGGAAAAACCATGTAAGATTTCAACAAAGCAAAAATAAGATTATATGTATAATGGAAACAAAAGCATAGAAAACTATTCATGTTTTCATTCTTCCAATACTTTTAGAGCATGTCTATGTGTTAGGTACTATGTTCAGTGATCATTTAAGATATAATATGTATATGACATGAATTTCAAAATCCCAAGGGACTTACAGTGAGGAATGGGTGGGGGTAGGGCAAATAAATATACAATAAACATGAAGAAGGTAATCCAACTGTATCCCATAATGATAATACAGGCCATAAAGGTTATAGGAGATACAAGTTAATGATCAGTTCAGATGACTGAAGATGGCTACCAAAATATACCTATTTTGAGATATAAACAGACAGAAGAGACTGAAAAGGTATAAAGGGGTCAGGAATTAGAAAACCTTCACTGCTATAGTAGATATTTTATGCCTTAAATTTATAGGTAATCACAAGGCACTGTCATTCTTTTTCCAGCATATCTATGGCACAAAGTCATAGAATCATAAAACTGTTAGAGACTGGTGGGGAGCAAGGTGGGGATAGGAAGTGTTGAAAAGAGCAAGGTCATCCTTCTCTCCTTCCTTGTCCCTGGAAGAGTTCCATAATTGAGAGCAAGACCTCAGCAGGTAAAAGAAACAGTAAGAACAGCAACACGCATATATGGCAAAACCGTACGTGTGCAGCAAAAGCCAACGATCTCCTGCAGCCCCCTAATTAATCCCTCACTAGGACTCTGGCTGATAGTCATGTACGCAGTTCCTCGCTGCCCCTCACGTGATTGCTTACTTTTTCCTTGCTTCTGCATACTGTACATCCTACGATAATAAAACCAAGAGCCCACCAGGCACTTGTTGTCTGCAGTTCTTGGCGGTCCCTGGGGAGGCAGCCCCTTCCAGCTGCTCTTTGTTCCAAGTTATTGGACTCATAATAATCATTTCATCTCTCAGCAAATGTGCTATGTGACAACTAACCACTACACTCTCCCACTGATTCTGTATGTAGCTCCAAAATGCCATCTTAACACAATATTCCAAGAAACCACTGCCGAGCTCACTAGGTTAAATGTGAAGTTTGAATCTTTATCCAGTATTTTGTTTTTATTTTTATATATTCTTCAACATTTCATATTCAGTCATTTGACCAGAACAAGTTATCAAACCAGACTCCATACCAGGCACTAGTGGAGAAGAAAAGAGATCCAAACTTAATCAATTTAACTGTGCTTAGGAATGTTAGGGCAGTCTGTACTCATTGAGATGGTGTAACTTTGGGGGTAAATAACCTTCACATTCTTTTCTATAATGTCAGCTTTCTATGTGAAGGTCTGAACTAAGATGATGGTAGTGAGCTAGAAAGGAAAGCAGAGATGAGATTGAATAGAGCTATATCCAAAAGACTCAATGAATTTCTATTATTCACCTTCACCTGCCCTATAATGCAGGCACTTCACAATTTTCCCTGACCCTGCTGTCTTCCTCATGCCTTTTTATGGATTATTCCCTTTATCTGAACCCCCTTTGCCTTCTCCATTGCTTAGTGAATTGCCTACCCATCAAACCTCAAATCACATGTGCCATCTTCCAAGAATATTTATTGAACAGTCACTCCTTACTGCTTCCATGATACTGGATACCTTTATGTTAGCACGTGTCAACTATGTTCACTCACGTGTCTTTCTCTTCCTTGGGTCTAATGTGATTCTTCAACTTCATACTACCAACATTGAATAGTGTTCTCACCACCCAACAGGGTGTTCAAAAGTGTAATTTGATTGGATGAATGCTTAAGTTGAACATCAGAGTACAGGATATGGGGTTTTCACCAGATTGGTTTTATTGTGCTTCCCAATGCTCACATTAAAAGCTCAAACACAAAGAGTTTATAGACAACCAGTCGGTCACAGTTTCTGAAATACTGGATTGGCTAGGAAGAGCCCAGGTCAAAATGCCAGATTTCCCATGACTAATACCCAAAATGAATAATCCTAAAGGGTGATGTATGAGTTTCTGTATTCAAAGGAAGCTTGGAAGTTTGGTGTCACTCTTGAAAGACAAGTCTCAAACCCATCTTTTAAAAGAACTCTGATCACAGAAATCTTATGTGAATGTCTTTCAACAAATACTGCTTTATATCCTATTGTAATTATTTAAAGAGCTTATCTCATATACCAGAAAAGCAGGTCCAGGGATATTTTTGTATTGCCATACCACCTAAAACAGTGCCTTCAAAATAATAGGTACTTAATAAACAGAGGACTTCAGCTCTTGCTTGCTTTAAATTAGAAATACTAGCTACAGTAGGACCTACCCCAGTATTACTTTCTTTTCCTTACAGAATCAGGGACATCGACCTCATTTTGGAGAAATCAGTTCCATGTTACTAAAACATTCTTAACCTCAGCCCTTTTTTGATACATGCAAATATGTTATGTCATACGCAGTAGGATATCCTTTTACTTAACACTCACACTAGCACCCTAATACCTCTTAGAAACAGAACATGTGGTCAAGCTTTACATCTATCAGCTTTACTTCTATGGTTTGTATCATGAGATGATAGTCAATTTTTTTCCAATTAAAGAAGTATTGTTTTCAATACTTTCTGAATGCCCCTTATGTTGAAAATCATTCTAGTATTTACATACAAATACTGAACTTTAATGATGATTTTTGCCTTGACCTCAGATCGTACATGGCCTTATACATTTTCATCTAGAACACTTACAGAAATGAGCTCTTAGCCTATTCATTTGGCCTGGCATAGGCTTCTGATTTTTAGTTTCCTTTCATAACAGTGCAACAACAGCAGAATTTAACTAATCCACCCTTTGTGGATTTTATGAATTAGTGATAAAGTGGAACAAATCTGCAAAATAAAAGAAAATGCCTCATCAATTTTATTCATTTATTTTGACAAGAGCAATTTTGTTTTAATTACTTATGATAGCATCTCAGTAAATGTGATGTAGCATGTTTTCTCAAATTAATTAAGCCCCCTTTTCCCACCAAAGCACTCTGCTTATACAGGAAGAAGAAAAGGGAGGAAAAAGCACAGATCTCACTGAGACTGTCATTGGTTTTCTGATTTCTTTTTAGGAGAATACATGAACAGTTTTCAAAAGATATTTTCTGCCCCTTTTGAATATATATTCCATAAGCTCATTTAAAGAGAAAATTCGGTATTGCTTTGAAAAGACAATTTGGGTTAGAAATTGAATTTTGAACTGAATTTGCTTTTCTATCTGAAAAGTGTTTTGAAATAGGTCCTAAGGAAAAGAAAAATAGTTGCAACAAAACTGTTTTTACTAATTTGTAGACTTATAGGACTAAAAGCATTTTAAAAATTGCTGAATCTATTCACAGATGCCACATTTTGTATTGTATGCCACTCATGAAAGAAATGAATCACCTCATGAAAGAAATGTATCCCACCACAGTTTAAATGAAGATTTTTGGTTCTGTTAAAAACATATATATTTTTGGCTGGTTCTAAATATTATTGGAGGAAGTATTAACATATTGTATAACAGTATTAACATATTAACTATATTAACATATTGGTTAGAAGCAAGGACCCTGGAGGCAGACCAACTGGGGTCACATCCCATTTCAACCACTTCCCATCAAATGGCCTCGGACAAGTTCTGAACCTCATTTTGTACTCTCTTTAAGAAAATGCAGATAATATTATATTTCATTATGTTGTTCTGAGAATAAAATGACACAATGCATATAAAGTGCTTTACATTCTCTGGCATATAATAAAGACTAATATATGTAAACTATTTTTAGTAAGTTGATAACCACACACTATTGCCTTGAGGGACAGCTTCATGCAAGCACAGGATTTAGAACTGATTTTTTACAAACATGAATCCACTCCCTGACGTGGAGCAGATTAAGGAAATCTCCCAGTACACTGACTTTTCCTTCACAAAATGGGGTTTGGTGGCTAACCAAGAAGAAAAGTCTACACTAGATGAATTTAGGTCAACCATAAATTTCCAGGACTAATCTTACATCACATAATCACAATATCCATTGCCTTTATTTTGTAGAGAGAATAAAATACTGAGTCTTCCCTGGTGAATAGTAGCATCTTTTAACTTGGTAAAGCCTTTCTTTGACCTTGGAAAAAGATATTTAAACAAGCGAGTTTAATGTTTCAATTAGTGCTGTGGCACTGTTTCAAATCTCCTGCAAAATTTTTTTAAGTAGCACTTAAGCAAACTCAATTAAGGTTCATGGCTAAAGTTCCACATTCTAATGTTATTTTCCCATCATTCTCTTGGAACAAACAGAAGACAATGATATCATGGGCTGACCATAGGCACCAATTATATATGCATAATAAATTGCCTGGCATCAAGTTACAGCGTGAAATATTTCCTCTTTATATAAAGTATTACATAAGGATACTTAAACACTCAAACTCCCTTTGATTTCTCTTTAAAGCTAAAAACTCCCAGTCTGTTCACAAGTGGTAATGACTTCTGATAACTGAAGGCTGATTCTACGAGTGGATAATCCGTTTGTTTCAACCCTAATTCTCAGGCTGCCTACGAAACAGTAAAGCTGAGCCCAGAAGAGTGACTCACAAAACAGGAAAAACATACTCGAAGAAATTGTGTAGCCGTATCTGACAAACTAAAAAAGAATGTAACTGTATTTATTTTTTAAAAGTAAGATGTAAAATTCTGAACAAATTCCAGTAACATTTTATTACAATAATTGATTTAGCATGTGTGTTGACTAAATTGATACTTTTCATTCTTTCTTGGCTCCTCCCCCACCAAAACTAACTTTTGGTTGCCATTTTTCCTTAAATTGTTTCATGTTTCAGACTCTGCTTATTGCCTTTGTCTGATTGTATGTCTGCTTATAGTCCAAAGACAAATATACATGATTTGGGGATTCCTCAGTCAATATACTTGCTTTGCAGAGAGCCCAATGCAGGGTGCACAAGGACAGAAATAGAAGACATGGTCCCTGCTCTCAAAGAGGATTATGCATCATGCTCTGAGCTCTTCTCCCCCATGCATTAGACAATGTGATTTATATAAAGCTTCATGAAAGCAAATACACAAACATAAGAATGTAAGCATAAGATTACAAGTAGCTCTGACACAAATGGCTCCAATATTTATGCCTGATAATCTGAATTTTCATCTTTCCTGATACACAAATGAGAAAACAATATTCTATATACGTATTTGAATTTGTTTTATTTTCTTCAAATGCAGTATTGTAATTATACAGCAACGGCCGCTGAATTTACAGTAGTACAGCTATGATAAATTTAGCATTCTTATATTACATAGCTATGATACATACCTTGTTATAGCAGTCAAAGCCAGCCATCTAAATTTACGAAGAGGTGGACACAAGAGTAGCCCAACAGATTATATATATAACTTAGAAATGGAGGTTAGCTCAGCCAGCTCTCTCCTGACTTTCTATACCAAGTCAGAAAAGGCCTTATTTGGTCTTATATAGGGAACAAGAAAACAAAAGCCAAACAATATACACCACCAACAACACAAGAACATATACACAAGAATATTCACAAATGCCTGGGATATTTTATATCTCTCTTAAAAAAAATTCTGGTTTATACTTGAGTAAATCACTGGATAATTTGAATCTGTTCCCTCTGCCCCACTGGCATCCATATTTTGTTGAATCTTTTCTGTTTCAACAAACCAATGTAATACATAAAAGAAAGATTCTAATTGTTAATATTAATGCTTTATTACATATAATAAAAATATGATATATAATTATATACTATATATAATTATAAGGAATATGATAAAATCATGATTCAGACTCAATTTAAAATTTTTGATTGGACTAAGGATTAGACTAAAGCTTAACTTTGTAACAAAGTGTAAAAGCAATTGCAGAAAATGTTTAACCTACTGAAAAGACTTTTCATAACTCCATTAATTGTTTACAAATAGAAGTTTTGAATTATAAATAAATCTCTAGTAGGAAGAATTCGTTAGCAAGGAATCTGAGGAGACATCAGTCCAAGCACTGAGAAGGGGCTTAAAGGAATAACATCGCACTTATTTTTAGCACAATCCGGATATTTCACTGGAATCTTGGCCAGTTACTCTGAGTACAAGCCTCAAAAGCAATTCTAGTATTAAAAAAATTAAGTGGCATTCAAAGCAAATTATTTTTATAATCAATTTAGCCAATATTTAAGTATTTGACAATGGATGCGAACCAAAGCACAGGGTGCAAAGACCATCTGCTGACAACATGGTGACAGCTTAACCTCCTGTTTTATCAGGGATGACAAATAAGCAGCCCAGCTTCTGTGAGGGTATTTCCTTTCTCGCATCCAGCACAGAGAGCGCTAACCATTTCTGTCGCTTTTTCCCATCAGGCTCAAACCATAGCCTTGGAAACCTCTCTACAGATAACGCTTTGGACATCGAAACACAAATAAATGGCAGTGGTAACCCAAGGACAAACCTTATCTTGTTATTTTAGCCTTAGATTAAATAATTATAAACCTTTTCTGGTAAACTTTGACGGGGAGTCTGCCAAGTCTTTGGCCAAGGCTGGGTGCATGAATGTTGGAGATGTGTAAGGAGTTAAACGAATACGTCTAACTAAGGATTCTGGATATGTATTTAACATTCAAAGTTATTATTTATGGAACAGAGACTCAAGCTCTCCCACTAGAGACTTCTCAAAAAGCCATGGAATACTTCAGACACACACAACAAGTGTGAATACAGATAGCTACTTGCTATTCTACTCTCAATTAATGAGTGAGTGTGTGTGTGTGTGTGTGTGTGTGTGTGTGTGTGTGTGTGTACCCCTCCTAGCCAGGTAAAATTATAAAGAAAAATAAACAGAATAACTACTTACTCAGCTCCAACTCTCTGTCCGGTAAGGAAAGGCCTCTCTAACCGGCTCCCTGCCAAATTCCAGGCAGCAGAAACTATTTAAGCATTTTTCACCTGGGAGTGCAAAGCATGTTGCATCAATGTCACCTGGGAGCTTGTTAGAAATGCAAAATCACTGCCCCCACTGAGACCAACTGAATCAAATTCTGGATATGAACAGACTACCAGCAAATTTGCAAGTACATTAAAGGTTTAGAAGCACTTATCTAGACTCTTCAAAATCCAGCTTTAAGAGATACATTATAGAATTTTAATAAAAATTGTCAAAAATTCTTTTGCAGGTTTCTATAAACTGTATTGACCAAATTCTGTTCTGTGAAACAAGAAATCAATGAGATGATTTGCAAAAAAAGGGGGTAGAGGAAGAAAGTTTGTTTTAAAAATAATCAGGAAGTCCATAGAAATTCACTATGCAGGGCAACTGGGTGACTCAGTAGGTTAAGTTATTGACTCTTGATTTTGGCTCAGGTCATGATCTCGGGGACCTAGTATCCAGCTCCATATTGGCTGTGCACTCAGAAAGGAGTCTGCTTCAGGATTCTCTCTCTTCCTCTGCCCCTCTCCCCACTTGCTCACTCTGTCTCCCTCTCTCTAAATGAATAAATAAATCTTAAAAAAATTTCACTTGAAACATTAGCATATTGCAGGCTCTGAGAAATGCCATCGTAGTTTTACTTAACTCAATCTTTCAAAAATGACCTCATCTTTTTTCATTAATAACTATTAATTACTTATGAGGTGCTCTGGGAAAACTGCCATAGACTATCATTTCCTCCAGCCCACAAAAATATGCAGCATATGTAGGCTTCCTACTATTTCACCTTATATTATGCAAACACTGAGGTAGAGTGAGGAACTTTTGGTATATCTGATAAAAACTGAAAAAGCAGAGAGAGTCAATTATCATACAGTTTCACTTCTTTGTGGAGCATAACAAATAGCATGGAGGACATGGGGAGTTAGAGAGAAGGGAGTTGAGGGAAATTGGAAGGGGAGGTGAACCATGAGAGACTATGGGCTCTGAAAAACAATCTGAGGGTTTTGAAGGGGTGGAGGGTGGAGGTTGGGGGAACCAGGTGGTGGGTATTGGAGAGGACACAGATTGCATGGAGCACTGGGTGTGGTACAAAAACAATGAATACTATTATGCTGAAAATAAATTTTTAACAATTTTTTTTTTTAAAAAGTAAATGAAAATGTAAATCTGGGCTAGGACCTTCCAAAAACTTGCCTCAGAGTGAATTTTGGCTACATTAAACTATATTTCTAAGGTTCCCATATATTTGTATACAGAAACCTGTATATTTGTATATTTGCCTAAAGGCAAAGTATAGATCAAGTTCTAAAGTTAGAAACAGACTTGAGTCAATAAAGCAGCACAGCTAAAAGCTTGACAACAGAAGATTTTTGATGCTCTCAGCACCATGCTTTGTTTTTTTAAGTTTCTTTTTTTAGTAATTTCTACACCCAATGTGGGACCCAAACTCACAACCCTGAGGTTAAGGAGCCACATGTTCTTTCAAAAGAGCCAGCCAGGCATCAGCCCCATGCTTTAGAGATAGAAGTTCTTAGAGTAAGTGATGTTGCTCAAGATGATTCACAAATCTGTCCTCAATTGGGAGCATACAGAAGTATACACTTATGGGTGTAGATTCACAATATGAACATCACTGCTTCCTGAAAACTGTAATCAATAAATCAGTCAAATATAAGCACTACCCAACACTCAACCAGACTAACATTTTAGTGCCACCTAAATCCATATATTTAAAGAAAGCAGATAGAGCTTAAGATGCAGTGAAACAATAGCTGGGTGAGAAAATAGGATGACAGCGGGGTGAAGAAAACTATTCTAGCTTTTTACACTCCCCCCAACCCTTCCATTTATACACATATCAAAACCTGGTTACATAATGAACAGCTGAAGAAGATATTTTATACACACACACACACACACACACACACATACACACAATGGAACATTACTCAGCCATCAAAAAGAATGAAATCTTGCCATTTGCAATGATGTGGATGGAGCTAGAGGGCATTATACCAAGCAAAATAAGCCAGTCAGAGGAAGACAAGTATTGTATGATTTCACTCAAATGTGGAATTTAAGAAACAAAGCAGATGAACACAGGGGAAAGGAAGGAAACTAAAGTAAGATGAAAATCGAGAGAAAGATAAACCATAAGAGACAGTGAACTCTGGAAAACAAACTGAGGGCTGCTGGAGAAAGTGGGGGGGGTGGGCTAAATGGATGATGGGCACTCATTGTGATGAGCACGGGGTCTTATATGTAAGGGATGAATCACTCAGTTCTACTCCTGAAATCAATACTATACTATATGTTAATTTGAACTTAAGTAAAATCTTGAAAGAGAAAAAATACCTGGTTATATGGACCCACCTATATATATATTCCTGTCACGTTCTCAATTTCTGATCTCTTCCAAAAGATACATCAAATGGATCTAAAATATCACAAAGCCCCAATCTTTTGTTAAGGTTTACTTTTATTTTCTGGACAGTCTAAGGCAAACTTCAGCCTATTGTTGCGAGTAGTGGGGTGTGGAGGGGCAGCCAGGGACACTATACACTGTAACCCATGCATCACCAACCTTCCCACTCAGATGAGCAACACCTGATCATAGGATCAAGGGTAGAGAAACTTCTTTCCCCACAAATCCTTATTTGTTGGATCCTGAATGCAAAGACAGAAACAAAACGATGTCACGGGCTCCTACCTGGGGAGGCACATATTGCCCTCTGACCTCATCACCAAGATCTCAGAGACTGTGATTTTTTTTAAGGGTGGAGGATGTCCAGATAACAACGGGAAACCAAGCCACATCAACAAACAACTGTTTTGATCCCAAATCAAAATGAATCGAGCCCCCAAGCACAGTTTATTATGAGCCAGGAATAAACAACCACACAATCACTTATCTGAACATTCCCCCAAACAGAGACACAACGTCTTACATCATTAAGAGCTATTAATAATTAAGAACTCTTAGTATCTGTACACAGATTTGCCCACCTTAAGACCAACACTTCACTGCTACAATTTAAAGATATTAAACTTTTTTTGAGGCCCAAAGAGAAGAAGAGGGTCCATTTAATAGTAACAAAGGCACAGCAACCAATCAGGTTTGAGCTAAATGCGTGTGCGCACACACAACCACACAGGCACAGATAATTATATTATACACTTACACATACATTAGGTACGATAGGCCCCCAAATTGGACCCTATGACATACAATACATTCCAACTTCGGATTCGGATAATGTGGTCACTCTAACATTAACAAGAGCAGGACTGTGGGAAATATCTTGAATCAAATTTGGTAAAGATTGCATGATTTAGGTGGTAAATAAGGAGGAAATGTTACATTTGGGGACTCTCAGTCTAGTTCAAGTTTAAGCCGTTAGAAGGCAGCACCTCCAAACAGCTGCTCAGTGGCCTGTGCAAAATGAGTCGGTTTTCTAAATCAGTTCCTCAGTGAGCTGCAGAGGCCAGTGAAGGTTGAACTGCTTTCAAGAGGGGCTATAATGCAGCATCACAGAGACGGAACCAGCTGTATGGCCAACTCTGGAAACAGACGGTTTCCAGCATCACACACCTAAAAGAAAAACAAATCTGACCATTTCTTTTTTCTCTGAAAGAAAATCTTGATTCGATGGATCATGAATAATTCCCATCAAGGACTTTCCCCAAAATGAGCCTAGATCTCTGCAAACCAACCGCATGAGATTACTCTAATTGGACCTATCTCACTACCAGAAGTTATTTCACGGGGTAAAAAATGACTTGCCTTTTAAAAAATTAACAAAGTTAGTCTATTTAAATTACATATAACTTTGAGGAGTATAAAAGCATCCAACCAGAGTACCGTTTGCAGGAAAGGATATTAATCCCTGATGATATATGAGCATAGCCAGAAGCTGGATTACAAGAGGCTAACCGAAAAACCCTGGCACTGGATAACGCACAGGTTATGGCACAGAAAGCAAGCCAGTGGGGAGATCATTCAGGAGCCAGGAGCACCGATCACAGGGCCTATCTCCCTCCATGCCCAAATCCCCCTTCCTCTTTAAAGGGCCAGGTAAATGTCATGAAAATGTTCCAAGAAGCCCTCTCTGATCCCCCTCACATATTTCACCTTTGAACATCAACAGCTTCCCATCTGGACCCCTCTCCTGTCACTTGTGACTTTGCCTTCTACTACAGTTATTCATAGTTACTTTTCTTACCAGACTGTGAGCTCTTTAAAAATGGAAACTAACATTTATAAAGCACCTTCTCCACACAAGACATTGCATTTGGTATTTTCACAGGCATTGTCTCGATTTAATCCTTACAACACAACACAAAATGTGTCTCATTTTCCTACTTTTGGAGGAAAGGTAACAGGTTTAAAGCGGTTATGCATTTGCTCACAGTCTGACTTTTACTAAGGGCTGAAAAGGAAATAAAAACTGAAGTTGAATCTGAAGTCGATGGCTTTCCCATTATAAAAAAGTTGTAGCCGATTCGTCTTAATACCCCAGGATTGTTCTCTGGACATAGAGATGCTCAATAAATCCTTGCTTGTTGCGTTAGATAATTCAGACATATCTAGTAACTATAAATTAAAAGATCAATTGTCTATATTTCAGGTCATCTTCTGAAATGCAGCCCAGAAAATTTTTAAAACAGTATCAAAATGACCAAGTGTATCCTCTATAGACTGTAAAAAAAAAATTCAAACTGTAAAAAGAGTAAAAAAAATTTAAAAATTTTAAAAAAGGAAAAGGAAAAGGAAATAGAGACATCAAGTCAGTTTCTAATTTATCCTTGGGTAAGCTCCATAAAAACTACATACATTGTACCTAAGAACACACTGTTCTAATTCACTATAGCATCCTGGCACATTACACAGATGCAACATGGGAAATTAGATGGCACCACGAGTTTTCTCAATAGCCCATTAAACAGTCTACCAAAACAAGCAATGGCCCAGCTCTCATCATGCCCTCTGTTCATAAAAACCAAATGTTTGCCATTTTAGTATGGAAATGTCTTAATTGTGGCCTAAATGAGAAGTATCACAAGAATCATATTCTTTCCCTCTAAAAATTCTATGCTGCACAATTTCAACTGGAACCACAATTAGACATTTCATAAGCTTCTTGGGAAAGCCTTAAGGTATCTTTCCCTTAAAAAAAAAAAAAAATGTTACAGAGCTAATTTTAAAGTATCCAGCTCTTTTGTAAGTGTGTCCACAAATGAAGTCCAAGAGGCTAGACGGCCTTCAGATTTCAAAGTGGCCTCAAATTCACTTTAAAACTACTACTGGGAATTTTGGAATGTGGTCTCTCAACCACTAATCATTTGGCCAGTGGACACAGTTTTAAGAAATGCTGCATGAAAACAGTGAAAAGGTCGTCTGATTAGCAGTAGAGGACCTGGAGTTTAGTTACAGGTAGTATAAATCTCTCTGCTATATTTTATTTTCCTCACCTCTAAAAGGAGTGATCTAATGTACTTTTCAGATCCAAAGTTCTGTGATTCTACCCAACAAGTAAAGGCCATGGCTTCCACTGGACCTTCTTACAGGCACAATAATGGACCTCAAATATATTCACATCCTGATTCCTAGGACTTGTGAAGTGGAATTTGTAGATGTGATTTTGTTAAAGATCTTGAGAGAGGGAGATTATCATGGATTATCCCCATGGGCCCAAAGCAATTACGAGGATCTTTATAGAAAAGAGGCAGAAGGGTCAGAGTCAGAGAAGGAAATGTGAAGTGGAGGTTGGAATGATGTGACTATTGACTTTCAAGATGGAAGAGGTTCAGGTGCCTAGGAATGTGGCAGTCCCTAAAAACCGAAAAAAAAAGCAGGGAAACAGTCTACACAAGAGCCTCCAGAAGGAATGCAACTCTGGAGAGATCTTGTTCTCTGATCAAAGACCTCTGATCTCCACAACTATAGGATAATAAATTTGTGTTGTTTCAAGCCACTCAGAAGGTAGTGATTTTTTTAAAGCAGCAATAGGAAACTAACACAGACCTGAATACATCATGAGATAGGCCACAAAAATATGGAGATATATTGTTATCTTGCTTATGTGTTTCAGTTAGATATATTCAAAGGTGAAAATTTAGTGTTGCTAATGATTATGGGGAATGGTGGTCAAACACACTATTTAACCTGACATAGTCATGAGACATCCATGTAAAAATAAAGTGAAGTAATGAGAATAATCATAATAATAAATAAGAAGTGAGCATTTATTACACAGTAGGTGCCATTTTTGTCATGTTATATGTGTTATCTGTATTGTGGCATGCTCTGATGTCACTGTTTATATATCACTGCGTTCTCATCTGCTCCACAAGACAGCATCTGATAACTGCAGCTGGGGAACCATGGAATAGGAAGGCAAGATAAGTAAGTACTAGATAATATTCTTCAGAAAGAAGAACTGAGCTCATTTTTTTCTGATTTAATTCAGAGAGAATACTCATGCTATAATCATGAAATATGAGGTCAGCCCTCTCATTAGACTCCACATCGGACGAGTCAGACACTACAGTATACCAGACAACCTCTCTTCCATTAGAGACTCAGACAAACACCTTCTTCAAAATCCATCCCCTAAAAGTACAGAGCAGAAAATTAAAAATAACTGCCTACCTATGGAATGGGAGAAGATATTTGCAAATGTCTTATCAGATAAAGGGATAATGTCCAAAATCTATAAAGAACTTATCAAACTCAACACCCAAAACAACCAAAAATTCCAGTTAAGAAATGGTCAGAAAACATGAACAGACATTTCTCCAAAGAAGACATACAGGTGGTCAACAGACACATGAAAAAATACTCAACATCACTCAGCAAATACAAATCAAAACTACAATGAGATTCAACCGCACATAGTTCAGAAAGGCTAAAACTAACAAGTTAGGAAACTATAGATGTTGGCGAGGATGTGGAGAAAGAACAATCCTTAAACTGTTGGTGGAAATGCCAACTGGTGCACCACTCTGGAAGACAGTATGGGGGTTTCTCAAGAAGTTAAAAATAGAGCTACGCTATGAACCAGCAATTGCACTATTAGGTATTTAACCAAAGGTTACAAACATAGTAATATGAAGGGGCACCTGCACCCCAATGTTTATAGCAGCAATGTCCACAATAGCCAAAATTTGGAAAGATCAGATATATCCTTAGGCAGATGAATGATAAAGAAGATGCAGTATAGATCTATAATGGAATATTACTCAGCCATCAAAAAGAATGAAATCTTGCTATTTGCAATGATGTGGATGGAACTAGAGGATATTATGCTAAGTGAAATAAGTCAGTCAGAGAAAGAGAAATGTCATATGATTTCACTCATATGTGGAATTTAAGAAACAAAACAGATGTACATAGGGGAAGGGAAGGAAAAATAAGACAAAAACAGAGAGGGAGAAAAATAGTAAGAGAATCTTAACTCTAGGAAACAAACTGAGGGTTACTGGAGGGGAAGTGGGAAGGGGGATGGGGAAACTGGATGATGGCATTAAGGAGGGCACTTGAGGGAATGACCAATGGGTGTCGTAAGTAACTGATGAATCACTAAACTCTACTTCTGAAACTAATAATACACTATATGTTAATTAAATTGGGCTTAAATTTTAAAAATAAATAAATAAATGCTTAATTGAGCTTACCTGAAAATTCCTATGAAAAGAAGTATATTATCATTACCTAACTGGGACCCATTATATTATATTTTATTTTATATTTTATAAAATATATATTTTATAATTATATTAAATTTCTGTGTGTGTGTGTGTATGTGTGAGAGAGAGAGAGAGAGAGAGAGAGGGGGAGTGTGTGTGAGAGAGAGAGAGAACACAGCAATGGGTTAGGTGCTTTCTCATTTAATTCAATTACCCAGAAGAGCAAAATGCCATAAGTGAAATTTCACTGTTGCAAGGGACAGATGCTGTATCTCTATGAACAACAATCAGCTGATGAAATAACAAGTTAGTGGTACATGAAGAAATAATGAAAATTAACAAAGATAGACACCCCAGTTGTAAACTCCAGTATCCAATTTTAGAGTCATATACAAAGAAAATATATACTTTTTTGCAAGAATACCCTCTTTCACCTGATTCTAAATAGTTTCTTCCAGTATTTCTCTACATTCTTTACATTATCTACATTCTTTCCAATAGGAAATATTATTTCAAAAGTAAGTTACCAAATAAAATTAACACTATTAAAGAATATGAAAACTGCAGTTCTAAATATATATTTGCAAGAGTTTAAGATAAAAATAACTAGAAGATTAAAATTGTGTGTTTTCCTCTAAATAAGTCTTACTAAATCGATGGAATGGGTTTAGCTGACAAAATTAGTTTTCTTCCTCCCATAAGTTTTGCATAAAGGTCTGGCATAAAGAAATGCCAAGTCAACAAGAAATTTAAGATTCCCATGGCACTGGGTACGTGTTCCTCTTAGCAATAATTATTTGTTCCCACATCTGCCTCTCTCACAAGACTGGAACCTCGAGAGTGAGAATAAGAGTCTTATTGATTTGTATGCATCTCCATAACATCAGATTGTGTTGGCTCATAAATGAGTACGTACATGTACTCACTAAGAGTTTTTTGAATTATAAATTAATAAATCAATGCCAAAGACTTTGACCTGAATATACAATGAAGTCTCATCTATGAGTAGGCTTCATCTATACCGTTGATACAGCACAGGCTTATGCATATAATATAGGTTCACTAAATATTGGTTGAAGACTGAGTTAATGAACACTTATAACATATGTTATTAGTACTATTTTTAAAATTTTAAGATCATTAACACTTACTAAACTATATTATAACACCATTAAATGTCCACTAGCCTAGTCTGATGTATTCTTTCCCTACTGGAAGAGTCACTGCTAATAGGTTGCAAATAAAATAATAAAAGGCAATTTTCTTTTATTAATTCTCAAAGACAACACAACCCCACCTATCAATACCTCTTCTCTCTACTTATTCCATTGTTCCACTTGCCCATTAATTAGCCAATTGGCTCATAAAGCTCCCAGCCTGCATTTCAAAGCAGAGTAGAACCTGATTGTTGTATCATCATGACAAAACTAAAGAATGCTGTGATTAGTTTACCATGAGATAGAATGAGTGAGGTAGAATCCCAGGAGCCCCATACAGGCAGTGCCGTCAAAGAAACTATGGAGTAGGAGGAAGAAAATGTTTCTAGGGTAGAAGAGGAAGGTACCTCCACGGGATTACTTTAGAGATATGTGTATGTGTGTATGTGTAGTTGTAAATAATGTATATATGTAAAAAATGTATATATACATATGTATATACACACATAGATATATATTTAAGTATATTATACACACATATGTTTGTACTTTTATATACATAATCTTTACACTGATGAAGTGGTCAAGTACTTTGGCAAAACATTTTGAGGAGAGCATTTGGCTGAAATTCTTTTAGGAAAGCAAACGGAATGATGCTACAAAGATCTTAAGGCAGCTTCTAAAACAGAAATCCCACTGGGACTGGTTCTAGGAGCTTTGCCAGGGTATAGGATACAGAACTCGCTCCAGCAATATCATTGAGATTTCTGTGTTGGGAAAGGAAAATTTCATAGGCAAGATGGTCAAAGCAGAGCTGAAAGAATTTCTTTTGTGGCACTCAGTCCTTCCCTGGAGAATATTTGTGGCTAGAGGGAGAAAGGGCAAAAAGAGAAATGTAAATGCAGATGGGAAATGAAGGAAGCAACTCCAGAGAGAGGAGAGGAGAGACATGAAGAGGACCCCAGAGAACTTAAAAATGGGAATGTACTTGGACATTAATATTAGATTTGAGAAGCTACCTCTGAAAGAGATTTAAAAGGAAAGATCTAAAAGAAAGATTTAAAAGAACAGGACTCCTCAACTCACATGGCTCTTAACTTCGGTAGCTACATTACGTTTGACAGAGATAAAATTGTTCTTCATGAATCTGCCTCAGAAGAGAGGCTGCAGCCCCCCCGCTGAATGCAACTTCCGGTTAAAATGATTGTCACCTAAAAAAGGAAAAAAGAAAGAGAGAAAAAGAAAAGGAGAACTGCTAAAGGTGTCAAAGAGCTTAATTTCAAATGGGGAACATAGAAAATTCTACACTTCACTTAACAACTTTTATAACTAAAATCCATCTAAATGTCATGGACTGTTTCTTTGAAAAAGGAAGTGCTCTGTCAGCAAACTGCTGGTGTACTTGTATATCAACATGTATTTCTACAGAAATCCTCATCATTGCTGCCATCAAAGTGACAAAATGGCCCAGAGATAAAAGTGACCTCTGGAGAATAAGACTGTGCATTCTTGACTAGAAGCAATTTCATTTGGGAAATAATCATTAAGAACTGAATTTTTTAATACTAAGTAATTCTATTTAAAGATACATAACCTGTATAAACTTTTAATCATATATTGGTTTCCTGGGGTATACAGAGAAAGTATATGACAAAGTAGTAGAGTAAATGACAAAAAATGAAATTTAGCTTGAAAGGCATACCAACAGATGAATGGATAAACAGAATGTGGCATATCCAGACAATGAAACAGTACTCAGTGATAAAAAGAAACCAACCACGGATACCTACCAAGAAATGCAAGACTCAAAAACATTATTCTGATTGTAAGTAGCCAGAAACTAAAGAGTCTATGGTGTATGGTTCTATTTATATAAAATTCTAAAAATTCCAAACTAGTCTATCATGACAAAATGTAGATTTAATTGGTTGCTAGAATCAGGGATCAGATGTCTGCACCTTCATTGTAATGGTGGATTCATGGGTGTATACATTTGTCAAAATTCACTGACTTGTATGTTTTAAGTGAATACTGTTTATCATACAAACTTACCATTCAATAGAGATGATTTAAAGAAAACGTAGTAAATAGAAAAAAATAGGGTATGCATCCAATCTTGCCATATTTTCCAAGATAAATTAGCAAAGGTTTTACATTTACCATAACAGCATTAGTGAGTTGGATTTGCACTCCTCAGAGTTTTGAGTATCAGTTTAGCTACTTCACAACCACTTGGTAAGTGGGATGGTCAAAATTCAATGGTCTCCACCATCAGAAGGAAAGGGTTGAAGCATGGAAGACCTCATGAATAGGACAGCCCACGCAGATGAAGTCACTATGGCAAAACTGGCTCAAGAAAACAGTTTCCTGCTCCCCTCTTGCTTCTGGAATGTGATTTTTCACCTTTTACTGTAATATGAATAGACATCTCAAAGTACCATCAACATGGCAAAGGATACAGAAAATAAGTCTAAGGCTGTACTATTGTTTTTGACAACTATTCCACATTGCAAATTCTTCCAGATCCTCAATACTGGTCCTTGTCACCTCTTTTTCCTGGATGTTTTTTATATGACTTTTCTTTTTTTTTTTTTTTTAATATTAGCAACTGCAACACTAAATGAAGAGTACATGAGAAGAGAACTATAAAAATACCATGTGTTCCTTTATGAAAAGCTAAATAAATATTCTAAAAGAAAACAAAAGGTAAATGTAGGAGGTAAATTTTGACTGCTCCTGACTACATTCATTAAATACACACTTACATTTTTTGTGCTCTTCCTCAAGAAACCCTTGAAAATAGAACAGTCAATGAAGCCACCCATATCAAGCAGTGCATATGCCTATGTCCTGGCTAACAAGTGTTTAGAAAACCCTACTTATTATCATTAATCAAAATTTAATCTATATGCATCCAGAGAATACTACAAGAGCTCTATTATGTTGTATATGTGAAGAAGTGATAGCTGCAAGAAATACAACTGATGGAGGTATCCACAGGAAAAAAAAAAATTCTTTAAACAATCCTAACATTACCCAAAGAACTGACTTTGCCATCTAATAAATATTTGGAAATGAAAAGACAATTTTTAGGTATGAAATCTAAACATGTCAAAGGAATCATTTAAAATCCCTTATGGATAGAAACAAAGACTTTGGAGCCAAAGGGGAAAAGACACAATCATGTACATGTCTACACAACCACAGCAAGGGAGAGAGCTAAGCAACTATTATTGTATTACATGGGTAGCCATGATAATTTTCCTGAATAACAGATTTATCTGCTCCACTAATTATACTTTCCAAAATCCCCAAATATTAATGATTTGCTGATAGAGAAGACCATTACATGCATCTGGAAAGACATTTTTATACCATAATGTGGGGAAAGAGGATAGAAATTCTCAAAGTATTTCCTTACAGATACATTAGGAAAAAAAAAAAATCAGCTTTGTTATGCAATGACAGCAAGACTTCTACTAAAAACAAAGCCAGAGAAATACCAAGTTTAATATAACCATTATTGATGTTAGTAATTAGCCAATATGAACGCTCTGAAATCACTTGAAAATTTGTTACAAGATTGATAATGCACTTGCTAGATAGTTTGAGCACATTCCAATACCAGATGTTTCATTGACAGCTGACTAGAACTGATCTACTCTTAATGAAATTCACATGTGCCACATATAAAAAGATCTAAAGTTGGACATGCACTTTCTAATCAAATCTCACAGTAGATGAGCTTTAAATTCACAATGGGAAACAATGTTCTTGGCTCAAAATTCATGGGACAAAGAAAGAGTTCACATTAATGCAAAGATTTTTTTTTTTCAGATTGTTTTAAAGAACTGCTAAAAAGCACTGAGTCACAAGTAAACAAAATGATATAATCATGCTTAATGTGAAATTCTTGTCTCTGTCTATCCTGTGGAGTCTATAGATTAGCCAATCACACTATATGCAGACCAATAGACTAGGAAAGAATATTGGAAGAAGCAAACAATCCTTTATCCTTTTAAACTTATAATTTTCTCAGGAAGGGATATTTTTAAAACCTAAGGAAGACAAAAATAACATTGAAGCACTTTTTACAAACTACTACCTTCGCAGACACACATAATCCAGAGTCCATCAATGTCCTGAGGTGCACAGGCAGAAGAGAGTTTGATAAGAAGGCTAACTAAAATATTCTTTTTTTTCATGCATTCTTTCCATGAACAGAGATGATTCTCTGAAATATCCGTTCTGGGGTAGGTTCTTTATCGGACCAAATCTGGCCACCTGCTGTTGTTAACTATTGTTTCAAGTCACGAAGCTTTGGAGTAGTTTGATACCTAGAAAATGCTAACCACGTACATGCTAACATATAGGTCAATTTATAATTAAAATTTTTAAGCACTTATCAAATTCCGACACGGATGCATTCACCATTCTTAGGAATCTGGCTTCGTCAGACACAGGGTGCAAATGAGTAGACTAAGATATAGAAAAAGTAAATGGATGTATAAGATCTGAAGCTAAAGTTGGTGTCAAAACTAACTAGAAACAGAATCCAGAAATGCTAGAAATACTGGATATCCCAAAGACTAGTACATATTGGAAAAAATATTTAAAATACACGTGCAACTGGTAAAGCGTGAACAATTAAGGTAAATCATAGCCCTAGCACTGGTACTAAGTTTTAGAGGTCCCCTAAGTGCCAGAAGTTTAGCTTTAATTCGTGGATCCTGAAGACATCTAAGGTGAGGAGGCCAAGACCTTGAGACCCTTCCTGAGCACCAGAAAATATGCTGATTACTAATCAGTATGGATACATTTCAATAATGCCATGCCAGTTCACAAAACTCAGCCCCAAACTCAACCAATGAGTTTTCAAAACAGAAGCATTATTCATAACTTCACTGTCTCACTTAGCGAGTTAAAATGTTCTAATTTCATTGTTTGTTTATTTGTTTTGGAAACTGAGATTTGGCTCCTGGCTTTATTGCCTCTTTATTGAAATGGCTGAACCTTAACACCCCATTTAAGTTACCAAGACTTCTAGCCTCCACCCCACCCTACTCTCTCTCTCTCTGAAAAGCAAGGTACAATTAGAAAAAATGTAGTTGGCAAACTGTCCACAAGATATTACAAATTGTTTAAAATTTTTAAAAGGAGAAGAAAAAAACCCTGTTTGTTTCTAATTTCTTCCTAACACAAGAGGTGGTTCCCAGAGTATCTGGAAACATCTCTAATATAATTTGATTAATTCCCCCAAACTAGCATTCCCAAAGTTAAGCAGATAATAAGAAAACAGGAAAGAGTTATGGGCTCAAAGTTCAAAATAAAGCAAAGTTTTTCCAAGATTCCAGAAATCCTTTCCTGAAAATAAACAAAAAAACAAAACAAAACAAACAAACAAAAAACCCTAAAAATATGTCTTTAGCTGCTAAGAAAAAATAAATAAATGAAAGGGTTATACACTCTCCCCACCCACCCTCACCCCCAGGCTCTTTTCACTGAAGCATTGAATTCAGGAAGTTAGGTAAGGAGAGATTATTCTTAGAGAGCAAGAGCTAGTATTCCTAGGAATAACCTATTGCCAGAGACAACTACCACAAGAATGTAAGATTTATTCCCATAGGTTTATGTATAACTCAATAGTCCATGTAGCTCAGTTTTCTTACGAGAAGATGGGCTGGTAGGCTTTGACCTAAACCATTTTAAGCTCTTCTAAGGGAACTTCCAATTTCACATAGGTGAGAAGAAAGAAGTGAGCAGAGAAGGTTTCTCACTTGTAATCTGCCCCTCACCATTGAAACATCATGTCAGTGAAAAGCTAGATATTCCATCCAAAAGAGAGAGGGAGAGAGAGAGAAGGAAACTGAAGGACAAGAAGAGAGAATGAAGAAGAGAAAGCAGAGAAAATGGAAATAAACCGTGTCCTGTTATTAAGTATTCTGTGATGAAATTAGCATAAGACCATACACAAGCCACACAAAGATTAGGTAGTTCAGGACAGTGTGTTGTCTTACGGGCAAATGAAGGCCTTGTGACGGCAGAGTTATGGGAGAGGAGAGCGGAAGGCGCGCACTTCAGGGGAGACAGAGTCAGAGAGAGAAAGAATTATCCCGATCACCGCGAGCCCAAAGAAAAGATCCAGGAGTCCGCTCACGACAGGAGAGCAGAAAACTAATGTGAACTACTTTGTCAGGAGCTGCTCAAGCAACATTTATCATCTCAAACAACTTGCTATATGAATGAATAGACAACCCTGAGGTCAACAAATAGCCGTTACATTATTGATATTTAAATGATTAATGCTTGCTACATGGCAGAGAACAGCAAATGAATTATTTTCCAAATTTATTTCTTGCCCCGCTAGATTCATTATTAATATATTGCATTCTACTGGAAAAGAATGCAATATCATTTAAAATTAAAATCCCTTTATTTAAAAACAACTTCCTCTGGGAAAAATAACTTTAAAAAATAGTAAAAAGATACTTTAAAATATTATATTCATGAAAATATTCATCAAAGTTTTATTTATAATGAGGAAAAAAGCAATTTAGAAAATATCCATCATACTGGAATGAACAGGAAAACTATGTGCATTGATTCGATAGAATATAGTGCAGACATAAAATCAAGACAAAAAAGTAAAAAATAAATAACGATGTAGCAACACTAAGAAAAAGGTAGAGATATTACGTTCAAGGAAAAATACAACTCAAATTATAAATATGTTATAATTACAATGAGGTAGGATAAAAATGCTTAGGTGATAAAAGTATTAGCTAGTATAACAAAACACCTCCCCCCTCCCTTTTCTCTATTTACATATTGAGAACATAATAGAGTAATATCTTAGTAAAAAAAATTTTAAATAACTCCAATGGCCTTAATTACAACTCTCTTCATTATGATCACATGCCATCAGAATCACACGTGATCATTTTATCACACTCTGAAATATTAGCATGAGATAAATACTCATTAATAGTGCTTTAAAAAAAATACACAAAAGCACACGCACAGCATCCTCAAAAGCCATGAGCAGAGCATTTGGTCAGCCCCACCAATATAAAGGCACAATTCAAATGCTTCCAGACCCTCTTAGGAACGGCTGAAATTCATGGAGCACATCACACCACCCTGAGTTTCAGATGTCATTATGTAGCAAAAACGGGCTAAGTACAATGCTGTCTTCCACCAGCATGAATACAAATGAAGACCCTTCTGTTAGCTGTGTAGGAATCTCTTTGAAAACACTTCACACATATGCAAAGCGTATATTAGCCACTTTATCCCATCAAGAAAAAGCACGCATATCTTGATTTAGGTATGCACAAACAGCCCAAGTGGCCAAAACTAGAAAAACATACTACTGCTTCTCCCAAACGCTGTCGCCATGTGGTCCCTATTTCAAAGCCGATTGGAAACACTCTCCTAAAAAATGAAAATGTCCTTGGGGCACCTGGGTGGCTCAGTGAGTTAAAGCCCTGCTCAGGTCATGATCCCAAGGTCCTGAGATTGAGCCCCGCATCAGGCTCTCTGCTCGGCAGGGAGCCTGCTTCCCCTTCTCTCTCTGCCTGCCTCTCTGCCTACTTGTGATCTCTATCAAATAAATAAAAACAACAAAAATGAAAATGTCCTTAAATAAAATTAAATCCTCCTCTGAGAATCTAAGAAATAATTTATATATATATATATGAAACAAGCTTTCAGCACAAATACATTCGTGGTTCTAGCAGCAATAGACAGTGGCAGATTCTATGACCACATCTCATCTGCTAATAGTAGCTTACTTACTGCAAAACACAAAAGCGGACTTCACCACCTAGGCTTCACTGGAAATTAACAAATCATCAAAATATGATGATATTAGCATGGCAGTGATAGAAATTATAAGACAATAGATTTGTGTTATAGCCACCAGCACACACACACACAAAGGCGAATTTTGCTTCTTCTTGATGAATCTGACTGAACTTCTTGCTCTTGTTATCTGTTAATTAAGAAAACCAAAACCAATGACTTGCTAATTAGGGGTAACAACAGTGTCAAAATAAAAATTAAATATTATTTTATTAAATGGCAAAACACTCCTGTACCTCGACACCTCACCTCCCCAATTTTTCATTTGTCCATTCACTAATAATTAACGTTTGGCAACTAATGTGATTTAAGTTATTGGAGCTATGGCAACATTCAACTTGTTAAGTACCTGAACTTTTTCTTTTTTTTAATGAAATTGAATCATTTAAGTTGTCCATTCACACTTTCAATTAAATACCCTGCTGCTGCCTATCAAACTGTCCTTGAGTATCTGCTACAGAACTGTCTTTCTGATGAGAGTTTATTACAGAATGCTTTTAATACTATTCTACGGAGACCAAGAGGTTTACTCTTTATGCCAAATGGTCAGGTTTTGGTAAATACCATGACAAGGCTGCAATAAATACTTAGTGAATTCATATGAGTTTGAAATTTTTAAAAGGTAGAAAAAGATTACTAAGAAATTGGTTTGCATGACTAATATAAAAAGGAATATCTAATTTATGTGCTAATTCCCTAGGAGTCAATCAATACAAATTATTAGTCTCCTCCTATTTTTAATGTAAAGTTTTATTTTAATGGAAATAAATAATTACTGATTATTTAATGGCATAGAAGCCGTCCATCTGATACCAGAAAAAGTAAAACCTAGAACCAAACTGTAAGATCAAGATCCAAAATAAAAGTTAAAGATAGGGTAACACAGTCATATTCAAATGTGTACATAAAGAGATCTTCTCTTCTTAACACATACTGCTTTTCTAGGGCAACAGGGCTCCAAACTGTCAAACTCTATTCTAAGAACATTCACACATAACCTGTTAGGTTATTTAGTACGTTTGCTTGTTTGTTCGTTTTAAATACGCCCTAAATAGAGGTGATGTTATATGACATGAATTTATTTAAAATCTCAGAAATATAATCTACTTAATATAATATCACATTTCCCAATTATATCTCTGATTAGGTATAGAAAAAGTATGATATATTTTAAATGCACTTGGCTTCCATTAAAAGACTTGTAAATGAACCACACGGAAGGTTTTGACATCCATTACCTTCAGTCTCTTACAGAAATTGTAGAAAAATATATGTCCTTCCATTTCCAATTTCCAATGTGTAAAAACATGCATGTATATATTTAAGTCAGTTCCTCCTTTATACTAAACTAATGAGCAATTAGAACTATTTGCCCCAAATTTTCAAATATTTGACCAAAAATCTTCACATATGAGTCTGCTAATTTAAGCTAAAATATACACTTTCAGTTTGCAAATACTTTCATGAAAAATTATGAAGGAAAAAAAATCTTAGTTTTAAGAAATCACAAATATCTAAGGCACAAGGATAGTTGCAGTTTGGTAAAGCAGGAATAAAAACCCCACAATACAATGATTTTACAATTAAAGGTATTTCCCTGACAGAATAGTTAGCAATTGAAAACTCCAGTTTAAAGAGAATCCAGGATGCATCTGAGACTAATGGCTTTACTGAAGCAGAACTGAATCTATGACTTCACAGTGCCTTGGCTTCTTTCTTTCTTTCTTCCTTCCTTTCTTTCTTTCCCTTCACTGACTCGGCCAACTGTTTTGGTTTCAAGCAGAAGCAGCTTCAATTAAAGATAATGGTTGTTTGGCTTGAATGAAGACTAAAAGCCAGTGTCTCCAATGTATATTCCCAAACACTCAGAAAACAAACAAGATAGTTCTTAAGATAGAATTTGTAAGAGAAGTCTGAATTGCTCTTAAGAAGTTAAAGCTAGTTAGAGACAGCTGAAAATGTTATTGCAACTGCATTTCAAACATGAAGACCTGAAATCCAAGAGAAAGAAATCAGACATCATCTTCAAAGTAAATGGAAACCTGAGCGAACACCTATAGGATCTGATCAGTATAGATGGAGACACCTAAGGAAAATCCCCAAAGTCTGCCTCAGTTGCCTGTACTTAACCATGTAACTGATGCAATTTCATTTGGCTTGCCTAGTTGGAAATGTGCACCACCCCCCTAAAAAAAAAATCCTTTTCACACTTGTCCAAAAAAGAAACTCAGGTCTTTATTCAAGTCAAAACTTTCAAAGGCACTGTCAATGGTGCACATACCTTTCCCAAGGAGAAAAATACAGGTGGGTTAAAAAAACATAAAAAAAAAATTGGAGGTGGGGGTGGGAGTAGAGGCAGAAGAACCATGGTCCTAGAAAAAGACCTACCTTAGAATAAAAAGTATGATTTTTATTTACTGTTTCATAGATGTTTCTTATTTCAGTCAAATCCACTCTCTCTTCCTTTTTGTTATAATATAATTCAATCATATGCTGTTAAATAGAAGAAATATAAATTCTGGGAATTAAAAAAAGTAGATACTCTGTACAATCACCTCTACTATTTGAAAGCACTGATTTGTTACTGCTCATGCAAGAATCATAAAAAATTGGCAAGTTGAATTCAGTCCCATTTACTATGCAGTTTATACAGAAGCTATTATAGAAAATGAAGCACATTACTGAGCATAAGATATAATTTATAAAAATTATTATCAAAGCATGATAGTCTGAGAATTCACTCTCTGAGGAGAAACTAGACCCAGTCACACATACAGATTCGGCAGTGGGGGTGGGGGAAGTACTCATAATAATAAATAAGAATCCTGCTTTTAGAAAAATGAATCTTATCGTAACTCAAAAATCCTTCTACATGGACTATGGTTCTCTGAAGTGTTAGTACATTTAGAGATTGGGAACATGGGCACAGCCCAGTCATCCAGCATGAGCTTAACAAACATCTGCTGAAAAAATAACTGGTGAAGGAAAAGAAGTCTGTGCCCCCTTTTTATTCTAATTTTAGCCCTGGGTGAGGAACCAATGAACAGCACCTGAATTGAATTTGTCCCCTTCACAATATCAAACAGTTCTATAAACATGCAAAACGTCACAATAAAAGATTGCACTGTCTTTAAATCTCAACCCTTCTAGTCAGAGTTGAAGCTAGTCACAAAGGGACCAACCTAAAAATAGATCTGGTGAGTGAGAGGATGGAGTTGGCCTGCTCTGTCAGCTCCTCTTGCCAGCAGTGAATGGAAAACTCAGGTGATGTCTCAGCGTGTGTAGACATTTCCCCTTAAGCAAATAAATGTAACAGCCAACGCATAGCTCAGTAGCCTAAGGAATATCCCAAGAGGCGTTTTTTTTTTTTTTTTTTTTTTTTTTTTAAAGATTTATTTATTTGACAGAGAGAAATCACAAGTAGACAGAGAGGCAGCCAGAGAGAGAGAGAGAGGGAAGCAGGCTCCCCGCTGAGCAGAGAGCCCGATGCGGGACTCGATCCCAAGACCCTGAGATCATGACCTGAGCCGAAGGCAGCGGCTCAATCCACTGGGCCACCCAGGCGCCCCCCAAGAGGCGTTTTAAAAGTTGGTAAATCAACTGTTGTGCCTAAGAGTAGAAATGAGTACGCTGTATCTAACCACATGTTTGGAAAGCAAACAATAGTCAAAACTGTTTGCCCTTAATTTTCTTGATTAAATTCTAATAACAACAGTTGCATAGAGCAAAATTTTCACTATTACACTCCCAGCTCATTCTACACTGAGGATGTTTCTACACAGTAATAAAGCATCTGAGTGAAAAATGTAAAATACACAACTAATCATCCAGCTGTTTCTAAAAGCCCAGCTGTTTAGTAATGGGCAGAAAATACCCAACATAATAACAATATAATAGACTCACGTTGCAGGTGATTGTAGAAGCTTTCTGGGTTTGCACTGGCATGACCTGATTTATAAAGTGGGAAAACATCTACCTGTATCATACAAAAAACCTCCCCCTGAGAAATCTGTGAACTTGGGATACAGCAGCCTTCCTGATCTAGGCTTTCACTGAAATAAAGGTAAATGGAATGCAGTGGGGTATGGGGAAGTTGGGGGTGCCAAGTATTTTAATGTCCACCTCTGCAGTTAAAAACAAAAACAAAAACAAAAAAACAGGTTTAATAACAGGGAAAAGATTGAAACAGAAAACTCGAAATGAGACCTTCGAATACTTTATTTTGAACAAGTTTATATTTGGTCAGAACTTGTACTAGAACCTTCTATTTCAATTTCCTTTCCAAATCCTTGCAGGGGTGCAGTAAAATTTTTAAAAGTTGAGTGACTTTCTAATCTCTCTTACAAAGCTTGTAACACAACAACAGCTTTTCACAACTGAAATGAAAACATGTTTCCAGCATGTAATCTTCAGCTTATTTTAACAATGATGGCAGTATTTATTTCATGCTAGACTGATTTCCAACAGTGCTACCACAGACAAACAAAAAAGAGGATGGTAATTCCTAAACAGAGCCTCTCCCATCCAAAGATTCAACTCAGTCCCTTGAGTGAGTAAAAATAGTCTGGTGTCACAAGATGATTCACACCTTAAAAATTCTGTAAGTTGCTTCCCCCTTATCTGTCTAATCTAACCCTTTCTTTCCCCAGTTTCTCACCCTGCCTTGCAGCCTGGGAAGTATGTGGATTCTAGTAGTGAAATGACACCTTTTCTCTGGGTGAGCAGCAGCGGCAGCTAAATCAGCAAGGAGCATATGATGGCAGTAAGGAGTTCTAATTATGTTGCACAGATTTTATGATTTTTCCATTCCTCTAAGAATTGCACACCAGCAATAACCAACATAATCACACCACTCAGCTGTGTTAGTGACACGCACTCCCAGGGCTTTGATTGGTTGCTTAATTCTGTCGCAGTTTTAATACACTACCACATTAACATTCTGCATTAGATTAAAGGGGGGGATTATCCCCTGTGAAATATAAGTGACCACAAGGTAATCTTCTAAAAATGTGACTCTCTTGCTCTGAAGGGAAAGGTGAGTTTTTTCCTAAGACAGAGCTTTAATTCTCAGGAACCATTTTACAGTATGTGAGTGCTCTCAAAATACCAGCAAAGGGAGTCAGGATATCTATACATGTACACATGCATGCTTACTGTATCTGGTACCAATACTAAGTGATCACTTTGATTTCCTGAATTAACAAAAATTAATAGCATTACCAAATGAAACAATTTTAGACTGATCTGCCTATTTTCACCATCAAATTAATGAGTTTATTTAGGCATAACCTCTCACCCCTTGCCTACATCCCTCCCATTCCCCTACGCCCCATGTAGCTATGGTCCTCCTCATATCCTGTTGCCAGGATAAAAGCAGTTTACTGGCTTCACACTGGCTGGATCAGATCTGGAGGAAGCAGGTCAAGAACTCTGAGAACAAATCCAGGAACCCAGAAGGAAAATGTATTCCTAGTATTCCTTCTCTCTCATCTAGATTCTAATATGGTATATATGCATCTCCCTATGTTGTTTTCCATATATACTGGAATCTGCCGCTAGAGTGCTGAATGGCAAATGTTGCAAAAAAAAAGATCATCAGACAATCTTGCCACTCTCTAATCACTTTGAAACCGGGCCTTTCACGTGGTTTGCTAGAAGATAAAAAACATTCGTATCTGCCGATTTAAATATAATCCATAAATTTAAATATTAATGTCCAAAAGTCAGGAGATAGGGAAGGAAAAAAAAAAAGATGCCATTAACCTCTCAAGATAGCTGAAAAAAGGAATCATTATGTATGGGATAAATCTCCCTTCAAATAAATGGCCCTAAATATGAATGCAATCTCCAAATCTCATATTAATATCTTAATATATTTAACTAGAGTTAGTCCTCAAGCTAGTAAGGATAGTGTGGATCTTATGATCTCTATTTTCTTATCAAAAACCATTTTAATATTAGGTAAATCATTCTAAAAGTAAAATCTATTCCCCAGCAGTCATGTCAACAGTAACACCACAGACAAACAAGAGGATGGTAATTCCTAAACAGAGCCTCTCCCATCCAAAGATTCAACTCAGTCCCTTGAGTGAGTAAAAATAGTCTGGTGTGGCAGATAAATGGCAAATAAACAAATAAATAAAAATCCTACTATATTCTCTAGAGATTCCATCACCTCTTGATAGATTTCAGTCTAGTGGGAGCTTCATTATTTCCTACCCTGCCTGATAGCAAATAAAATCCCCATTTGGATCATGATCCCTACCAACTGAAGGAGAAAAAAAAAAAAGATTCATTCAGGTGCTATCAACACATTAGTGTTCTCCAGGGGAATCATCAATCTATTCAGGTATGAGTGAAATAAGTTTATGAATGGAATAACATACCACCCCCATGTTAACTAATGTGGCCCTATCACTGAAAGAGTTCAGATAATACAACCTTGGTCTCCAAGAGATATGAAGATTTTCTAATTATTTTATAGTTTTGTATGTGAGCACCCTCAGAGGTTGAGATATACTGAAACGTTCACCGAAGACACCAACAACCTAATACTGTAATTGAACCGAAGAGAATGAAGGAAGTCCCATCAAACAACAGCTACAACAAAAATGCAGAACAATTGTGGCTTCAAGTAAATTGGTTTCTAGAGAACACAAAGTAGGTCTATGGGGCTAAATAGTCTAGTTTCCATGCTATATGCAACCTCTATACAATGGAAATAATGACCATGAAAAATAAGGTGAACATTGTGCAGTGTTTCATAAGACAAAAAATGAACCCTTCCTGGGAATGAAATTCTATGTATCCTATTCCATGCAATGTCTCAGAGCTGAGCCCTAATACCACTATGGCTATATGGTGCAAAATTCCAATCCAGAGTGAAAGAAAGGTTTTTCAATCCTTAGGTCTCACTATTTCCCTAAAACACACAAGAATTATACACTTTAATTTCATTTCAAGAAGTCTCTTTCCATGCCGCAGACAATTCATTTTGCTTACATATTTTTGACCAGGATAAAGGTAGAATATTAAATGTATGATATATATAAACATATTAAACCAATTGTTTTGAAACAAATATGATTATTTGGATCAGCATCCGTACAACTTTAGTCAATATCCACAAGGGCTACTTATTTAACTGATTTAAGAGGTGATTGACTGATCTTCCAATATCCACAAGCTTAAGCAGCTGTGTATAAAAATGCCTTCATGCTCCGTAGCTTTAAAAATATGCTAGGAATCATGAAAAATCTTACAGAATCATGAAAAATTAATCCAGTGTACATAATGCCAATACCTGGAAAAAGCAGCATATTTCCCAGATTTAGTAGTTATTCCTAATAATTACTATTAAGACCACTTCTAAGGTAAGCTGGCATTTCTATCATTTTCACAGAAAATGTTAACTTGTACAATCCTTCAGTAACTTATTCTGTTTTACGGCATTCACTGCAAGAGTCACGTCCTGGATAACACTGCTAATGGTGAGGAGATGTGGCAAAAGTCAATCCTAAATCCTTCTGATATACATGACACATTGGTTTGGACAAGAGACATGGCTTTCCAATTAAGTTTTGCTTGGCTCTCTAGTTTCAGTGTATTTGTTTCTTTGTACTATATTACTCTCTGTTTACAATTTTGCATTTTTCTAGACGGGCTGTTGAAAGGGAGACAATGGTTTTGAGCCTGAGTAAAGTCAGCTCAGATGAGAAACTAGTTGTGGGAAATCTATACAACAGATAATTTGCAAATCAGGAAGCAAAAGTTGACTATTTGGGGATCAGCTACCAAAATCATTTTAGCTCCTGGTACTGTGGATACAAATTCTCCTCCCAGGACACCAACAATGGCAAATAAATCAAAAGCTTAACTGCAGGTCAGCAACACCATGACCAGTGAATGTGGGAATCTCCTTTCCTAGACAATAGCAAGACACCTTATTTAGCACATCATTGGCCTGATCCATCTATTCTGATACCACTTAGTATTGCCAACGGGCCTAAAAGAGGATATGTTTGAGACTCTCCTCACTTAGAGACAGAGCTCATTAAATACGTGCTATGTTTTTCAAAGCACCCAACTCGTGCCCTCAGATTAATTTATTTATCCATAAATAAAGTAACCATATTTTCTGTACCCCAGATTGGACCATATGGTCTGATATGTATTAGCATATTTTTTTTATGAAGATACTGTAAGAAATTGGGACTGCTATGGAAACAGAGAACCAAGTCAGAAATAAAACTCCTATCACAGTCCTAATCTTAATTTACATTTCAGAAGTACACATTCCCATTTACTGCAAAAATAGCTCTGCTTCCTTCAATCTTGAACACAAATCACTCCATCAACCTTCTTTCAAACAGGAATACTGATCCCCATACTAGAAAGTAGGATTGTCTTCTAACCTGTAACAGTTACATTGGCTTGGAAGACCCTGTGCTTTGAGTCAAACTTCTTTGCAGGCAGGAAAACCAAGAAGTACCTTTTGTCCACACCAAATGTCCCTTGCAGAATTCAGAATGACTTTTGGGTCAGGAAGATTTCCTGGAACAGGCCCCTTTGTCACTGAATGACAACCCGTAATCATTCTATACTGTATCAATAAAAAAAAAAAATATAAAGAGGGATGTTACAGTCTGCATCGTGCACATGAGCACATCAAATGTTCACTGAAAAAGGTAAACTGAACCTAGGTGTATTTCCCACTTTACCTAGGAATGGTTGCAATGTTATGGCTAAAGACGCATCAAAAACCTCAAAATCAACAACGGAGAACACCATTACTGAGTCTGTTGGGCTGTGGGGATACTACTGCTTATGATTTGAATGTAATTAAAAATAGCTTTCTGCTGGTTCATGTTGACTTTCTAGAAAATGGATATATATATATATACATATATATGTGTGTGTATATATATATATATATATCTCATAGTACTTTCCATAGAAATGTCTTATTCATATAGAGGATTCTATTTCAACACATGCTTAATGAAAAGATTTTCACAAAGCTTCAGCGATCCTGTTTAAAACAAATTTGACAAGGAAAGCAGTAGAACTTGTGAAATACTACATGTGTTTGAGCATAAAATGAGTTCCCCAGCACAGGTCGGAACACTTTGTTTACTGACAAGACTGTACTATAACAAAGCAAGAAATCAAAATGTTTACTTACCAACTTTCACCATATGTATTCAACTGGAGACTGAGTTATTTTTTTATTAAGGGAATCCCTCCCCTTTGGTTGTTAGAATAAAGAGCTTCAAAAGACACCCTATCCATCCAGCTTACATTCTAAAACCTCAATCTCAAACACCTGGTTCTTGCATTTAACCCAACGGTGAGATTTTAAAGCTATTCTGCTCTTTCAACTTAACTATAAAATCAAGCTGATATGACTTGAATTATCTAGAGAATATCAAGCTAGCCTGATACCTCCTTCAACGTCGGAGAATTTTCGTGCTGGAAGGAATCAAGTGATAATGTAGCTCAACAGCCTGTTTTCACACTTAAACAAAAACAAAAACAACTGGGAATCAAGAAGATGAAATGATATGCCAATGTCAACGAGCTCGCTCTCCACTCCAAGACCAGCTATCATTCCTCTGGCACCCACTAGCTCTCTTTCACAGAAGTTAAAAGGAAGGTTCTCTCTTCTCCGTAACTGTTATGTTTCCTTTTCAAACATTTGCAAAGAGAGAACAATATATCCACCCTTGAAAAGACTCTGATTAGGATGGCCTTCAAATACTGTACTTTTGGTAACATGACGATCTGAAACGTAACTATAGGATCCCAGACCCCTGAAATTCAGTTTCTAAATGGGCCACTTCTTTTTTTATCTTACAGCCAAATGTGCATGGTGGTCTCTGAGAAGACAGCTCCCTATATCAGTTACAAATAGTCTCTGGAAGCATAGTTCTCAGCATAAAATTTTACAAATGGTACTAAAGCACTTTGCCTGGCTTTGACTTAAAAAAAATGTTATCCACATTTTTCATCCACAGCTGCATTTCACACATTCTCTACCTTCACACATTCTCTACAAGAGAAGTGTTCCATACAAAAGTACCCTATACAAATCCTGAGGGCTTAAATGCTTTCTTCTTAGAGTGGAATCAAGATCCAGACATCCTAAAATAAATGCATCTTGAAAATAAAAATACAAACTAACAAACACACATTAAGTGATAAGCTAACAATATTTGGTTCAGAAGCCCATGGTGATCACTTCTTGACCGTTTGACTCTTTTAAGAAAACTATGTAAGATAAAGGAAAACCCCAGGATCTCAAAATGACTATATTTCTTGAATTCATAGAATTATCAGATCTAATACATCTCAGCCAAATTTATCATAACTTTCAGATTTAAAAAGGAGACGTTGTGGGACTATAATACCTTTTCCTTTCTAAACACAGCCAAATCGTCACTATTGCTATTATAGAATGTTCAATAAACATCCAATGCTGGAAAGCATTTAAACTATTTTAAGATAGAATCTGACCTAGTTAGGTACAACCAAAGACACATGGTACCTTATTCCTAGAGTCAACTTTTTACACCATGACACACCTGGGATCTTTCTCCCAAATGAAAAAAACTGCAGTAATTATCCAATGATAGGCTGGCTATCTTGAATCTGCATATATCCACTTCCTGTAAGGAGCTCAAAATTAAAGAAATTACCCATGATTTTTACAAGATCCTAATAAAGCAGATGTAACTCATGGGTTCTAAATCTCTTTCGCCCAAAGGAAGATTAAACAATTTAGACACAACATCAGGCATTTACATGGAACTCGGCATTTCAGAGTTTTCACATGTTCGTATTTGCTTTCCGTAACAACTCTGTGATGTAACAAAAGCATTATGTGCCCTCTTCTTCACTAATGAGAAAATTGGGGTGCAGAGATTTATGGTGACTTTTTCAAATGAATAGTGACCCAACCCAGAGAGCCTACCTCCTAGTCTAATGCTTATCACATCTTTGCTCCATATCCAAAATATATGAAAATGCCATCTTTGAAGTCTTATTACAAGACTGCATCTCCTTGTTTTGTCACGCTCTATTGTCCACTAGAGATCTTTGGTCAGAGCATTCAATCAACTCCCCGGCTTGCTGCTTTTCATTGTCCAAATGGTATTCTTGAGAGGTGTTTTCCTATAAGTGGTGGGGAAGGGGTGGGGAAAAGGGTGTAACTTTGCTTTTAAACCTAACATTAGTAAATCTAACATTAGATTTAGTTGGAATTTCAAATATCACTGAAGAAGATTTATGTTATTATCAAATGATGACCAGGGACTTAAAAGCTTGAGAAAAGCTATTCTAGATATTTTTTTTTTTTAATAGTCACAGTTGTCAGAGTTCATTATGTGCTACATTGTATACTTTCCCCAAACTTCAGGATAACCATTTTATAAAAAATAAATGTTGAAGAAACAGTGGAGAATAAGGCCTCTTATGTTAAATTTGCTCATTTATATCTCATTATGACTTAACAGTGCAGGTCTGATTGCTAGCTGTTACCTCACATTCTAGAACACCTTGTTATGAATTAAAACACAGTTATGTGTGTTATAAGATCCGTTAACAAAAATGAAAATGATGGTGATATTGAAACCAAATGTTCTGACACAATTATTCCTTATACCAGTTTTAGCAAACAGAGTGCTAAATTCTGAGGTGACTCCCCACACTGTGCCTTTAGGTAGCTGCACAAAGAAATAAACTTAATAAATCTAGCATTTATGTTGCACATTTAATAGAAAGCTCTTAAGCCATAATCACTGTAGCTGCTGGCATCTTATTTCTTCAAGAATTCTTTCAGTGCATGCATTAACTTTGGTTAAATTATTCTGGATTTAAAAGGCAGAAGAATAATTAAAATAGTATGGTTTCAGAAGCATCATTGTAACAGTCCAATTTCAACAGATTCAGTTGCTAAATTTTACTTCATATTCCCTTTGCAAATCAGTTATTTAGATTTTAAAAACAGGGAATCATGTGCTGTCATCTGCGTGGCCATTAGTCTCACACAAAGAAAACAACTATAAAATAAGACTAAGAAATCATTCTTCCAATGATTGTCATTGAACTGTTACATTAGTAAACATTCACAGTAGGAAGTCTCTCTCAATCTCCAGCATATGAAGTAGTGCAAAGGAAAAAAACAAATTCCAGTCCTGTTATCTGTGAACAAAACTTGTTACATTTTCTCCAATTTCACTTCTTCCATATTGTTAGACATTTGCTGTCATATCTTCCCAAAATTAATAATAAAATATAATCAATTTCTAAAGGACCCCGCAGCCTTTTTAAAAGTTAATTTCTAGTTAAAAATAAACTTTAATTAAATCCAAGATAAAACTGTGACCTATATTCTATTAAATAATTCACTTTCTTTTTTTTTTTCTACACAGTAATTCTTACAATTTTTTAAAAAAACAACCATGGAATCCGAAGACATGAGATGCTATCAAAGCACTAATAAATGACGGTTTGAATTCATTAGTTCTTACATAGTAAATACTTCAAAATGCCAACTTTTCCCATCATTGCACAATTACTAACAACGCTGACAATTTACTTACACACACACACACACACACACACACACACACACAAATACACACATATACATTCTCTCCGTGGAACCATCTTTACTTTTAACATCTTTTCCAGTTAATGTGCAAAATTCTTGCATTCTAATAAAAAATATAAAGATAGATTTGCTCCTATTTTAGCCTCCCTCTTCTCCAAGATGTATCATTTATTTGATATGTAATACAAGGTAACAATTATGTCACGTATAACCATTAAATGGTGTACTACTATATGCATTAGGTTCGTTTGCATATTTCATTTTCGTAACTGCGCTCTCTATGCATAAATATATTTGGAGATACTGGGATTGGGGAGGGGGGGTAGTGGCGGGTGGAGAACAAGATTCACACATCGGTCTCCACAGCCTTTGCATTAGAACAGTTGTTTTTATCTGTCTCACTGTCGTCCCCCTTTCCCTGACACTTCCCCTCCTTTGCACAGAGAGATTCCTTAACTCCCTCTTCCATCTCTAGATACTCTGACTTGTCCCCCAGGGAAGAAGAAGTAGAGCTCCGAAATTTCTTCAGCAAATTAGAAGGGAGGTATGGGCAACTGACTGCATTCTGTGTCAGCTGTGTCTGTTCCTCATTTTCAGTCTCTCTGTGGTAGAAATAGTTAAAGTTAGAGACAATCACTGGCACTGGCAAAGCAATGGTTAACACACCTGCAATGGCACACAGGGACCCCACGATCTTGCCCCCCACAGTGATGGGCTTCATGTCCCCATAGCCCACAGTTGTCATGGTCACCACAGCCCACCAAAATGCATCCGGGATGCTTTGGAAATGGGTAGTAGGTTCATCCGCCTCCGCGAAATACACAGCGCTGGAAAACAGGATGACCCCAATGAAGAGGAAGAAGATCAGAAGGCCCAGCTCCCGCATGCTGGCTCTGAGGGTGTGACCCAGGATCTGCAGGCCCTTGGAGTGCCTGGAGAGTTTGAAGATTCGGAATACTCGGACCAGACGAATGATCCTGAGAATGGCAAAGGACATGGCCTGCTGCTGCTGCCCGTTGCCACCCCCCTGCTGCTGGGCCAGATCGGTGCCCAGCGTGATGAAGTAAGGCAAAATGGAGACAATGTCAATGATGTTCATGATGTTTTTGAAGAAGAGCGCTTGGCTGGGACAAGCAAAGCAGCGAACCACAAACTCGAAGGAAAACCAAACAATACAGACTGTCTCCACGATGAAGAAGGGGTCGTTGAATATGGTGTGCCCTGAGTTCTCTAGGTGGGGTGCTGAAGTGTCATTCAACAACCCACTGTGTCCTCCTGCACTCAGTGCCATGATGAGATCCCTGTCGTCCCTAAACTCAGGTAAAGTTTCCAGGCAGAAAATGACAATGGAGATTAAGATGACCAGGACGGAGACGATGGCTATGCCCCTTGCTGGGCTGGAGCTCTCCGGATACTCAAAGAGAAGCCAAATCTGCTTTTTGAATTCATTCTCTGGCAAGGCCCTGTCCTCCTCCTCTCTCACAAAGCCCTCATCCTCCCGAAACTTGAGCAGGGCCTCTTCTCCCAACTGGTAGAACTTCACCTCCTCCGTGAAGATATCAAAGGGGACATTGACTGGCCTCTTGAGGCGGCCTCCTGATTGATAATAATATAAGATGGCATCAAAGCTAGGCCTGTTCCTGTCAAAAAAATACTCATTACGCAAAGGGTCAAAGTACTGAGTCCTCTTCTCAGGGTCTCCCAACAAAGTCTCTGGAAACTGGGCCAGAGTCTTCATCTGGGTTTCAAAGCGCAGGCCTGATACATTTATCACCACACGTTCACAGCAGTCGCTGTAGCGGACTGAACTATAGCCACCACCGCCCCCATCATCCTGAGGCAGCAGGTCCGTGTAGGAACATTCATCACCATGGTCATCTTCACTATAGTAAAACCTTCCCTCCTCTTCCTCCTCCTCCTCGTCTTCCTCTTCTTCCTCTTCCTCGCTCAGCTCCCTCAGGATCTTCTCCTCAGAGCCACTGGGCATCAGGTCAGAGCAATGAGGAAAGCTGCTCTGACGGTGGTGAGCTTTCTTCTTCTCAGGCCGCTGGCGCCTCCTTCTCCGACTCCCCCGGCCACCCTGAGGGTCATGGGAGGTGCAGGCCCCACGCGACTGGTGGTGGTGGTGAGAGCCACCTCCGGAACCCCCGCTGCCTTCCACAGCAGCTGTGGCGGCTGCCACGGCGGCAGCCGCGGCGGCCCTCGAGTGAGCGAGCCTCTCCCGCTCCCGGGCCCGGGCCTGGGCAGCGTAACCATAAGGCATGTGACTGTTGCACCCTGAGCTCTCCGCACTCACCATTGCAACCTCCATGGTGGTGGTTTTTGGAAATGGCTGGTTCCAGTTGTAGAAGAAGAAGAAAGAAAAATAGGGCAGCTTCTTTTCTCACCAAATTAAGGTAAGTTTGGAACCCTTAAGCAGATTGCTTGGAAGACTAAGGATATTTTCAGTCCAACTTTGCATTTTCTGTTTTTAAATCAGTACGCCCCATGCTCTCTGTTCCCAGGGATTCAACATTGCTCTCCAGAGCTTGGCTGGTCTAGATAAACAACCTAGCACTCTCAAGCCCAAGTCAAAAAATGCTGGGGTCTCCCAAACACCTGTTTTTGGGTGGCTGTTCGAATTTGGAAATACGTCTAGGATGTGGTTGGTGGTGATGCCGCAAGATTCAAAGGCGGCAAGTATCTGACAGCCAGCAGTTGTGCCTAGAAAATGGAATATATTTTTCTGCCATGGAAATTGTCCAAAGCTCAGTCCATCAGATTTAAATAAAATGCAAATAAGCCTTTAGTCTTAGCACTTGCCTTCTAGTGACGGCTTGACCCATGTTAGCGCGTGGCTCGAAGTACGTCTAGCCATGGCTGCTCAAAGCCTATCAGGGTGATTCTCCAGGTGCTCCCCTCAAGTTCATCACAGGCTTCCTGGACCCAGGGCCAATGCCAAGCTATCGACAGGGGCAAAGACCTTGGGAGGTAGAGAAGTTACAAGATGAGGTGTCAGCAGGGGCAAACCCAGCTCTGAGGTCTCCATAGAAATCAAGGAAATGCAGAGCATCCTTCAGCTAAAATCATGCAGAGGAAGCACTTCACCTGAAAAAGGAAAGGAAACAAGCATAGGAGAAAAATAAAAGGAATCAAATCATAAGGAGCAAACAGTGTTTCCTTCCCATACACCTTCTTTCTCTTGTCCTCAAGCAAACCACATAAAGCACCAAGTGACCACAAATTTCCAAGGAGTGTGGGGCAGGTGGTTAAATCTCCTTACTAAATCATCCTTCTGTCCTTCTTCTTTGGCTATTATTTCAGCTCAGTCTATTTTCATGGCAACTCAGTTATCTTTCCTCTCTCCACTCTCGACCCACATGGCTCTTCCTTTGGCTCTCCCTTTCACTCATGCCAGGTCTTAATTCTCAGTGTCACTTTTTTCATTCCACAATAATAATGCTGTCACTTTACAGCTGCTTCCATCATTCATTGATCTCAAGGCATTTTTTAAAAAAATTTCCACTCATCAGATATTTCTGAATTTAGTGCCTTTCCACCCCTCTCTGTCTTGATTCAGGATCAGAGCAGTTGGAAAAACCAGGTTTTTTTTTTATCCAGTCTCCACCACTTCAACAAGCTTCAATCACCCCGTCTTCAAAGTGCAGGTAATAATGCATCCTCCCCCCCATCCCCATCCCAATTACTGAGGACCAGAACGAGGCTCTGAATGTTGATAGAATAACACATACGTAATGAATGTCAATAAATGCTGGCAGTTCTGAATAACCCGACTGTAACCTAAGCTTTTATTGTCAATCTACTCACACCCAAATGTATATGTCCTTAAACCACAGTCTCAGTTACAGGGAGGACAGAATGTAAGGACATTTAGGACACTTTGAGACACACCAATGGCCTATATTAGGTTGGCACTTCCTGACTCCCTAAAGCATGTCCCTGTTGTTGTTTTTCTGTTCCCCAGACTCCAGAACACTCCCTACCACCCACAGCCTAGGAGCTAATCCCAGTTTCCACTTCTCTGATAATCATCTTTTCTCCTTGCGGTTCCTCCATGTTCCCCTCAATGCTTCCTCCTACACTTCTTTCAAGGGAATATTTCCTTATATATTAAATCCCAGTTTGTATGGATTTTATTTTCAGCCTATCACACCCCCCCCATAATATAATCCATTATCTCCAGTCTCCCAAACCCCGCTGCCTCCCTTGCCTCTCTCTGCCCACTTTTAGTTCCAATCTACCACTTGCTGATCACTTCTTCCTTGGAGCCCGGATCTGTCTCCACTGTCACTTGGTATTCCTGGCCTTTCTTCTTAGTTGGCTCTCTCTAGGTCCAACTAATTCATCTCCTCAGCCAGGACCTAAAAGAACTGCCCTAATCTTCTGTCTCCTATGCTTTTGCATTCACTCTGTCCAACAGGACTTCCAAGAATGCAGAGTAGCCCAGAGAATTGGGGAGGATGATGACAGTCAGAATTCAGGGCATCTACCAGTTTCTATTACTGGAAGCACTTGGGGAGCACAAGAGAAATGGCTTTCTGGAGCCATTAAAGGGATTCAGCCCTTGACCACCTGCTGCTGCTCCTTGCTGAACCCTTTCAGCCTAGAAGGCTAAACCCACCCAAGTTTTATGAAGTGACAAAGCAGGGAAGTGGTAAACAGAGCACCTCCCACCATACATCTCCTAAGGCAAGAGGTGAGCTTGATTAGGACACCAAATACACCTCTGAAGGTATCTCAAATGACAAGCCCCTTCCTTTGCCTGACTCCTAATGACAGGAAATACATTGAAACGTTTACCTTCAGGATGTCTCCAGATCTCTATTTATCAAACCACCCTGGGGTTACATTTATTCTAGAAGGTCAGACCACCACCACCTTTAAAAGACTTCCACAGGCCAAAGAGCCTAAGAGTTTGCCCATTTTCTTCCCCCAACTCCCTCAAAGCAGCTAGAATATACTATTTAAATAAAACCCTAGAACCAAAGTATCTGTATTCTTGTATACTATGCACACCCCTCTCCCAGCTAAGTGCTCCCAGAAGGTCACGAATTAGCATGTCTTCTAACTCACCATCAACTCTGCAGGAGATGTAGACCTGCTCTCACTTTGCCCTGAGCCAATTATTTATTTATTTATTTGGGTTTGGTCATTTTTGTTTATCTCCCTCCCCCACCTTACAAAAAGCAGATTGCCTTCCTTTTTAATTGGCTACCAGTTACCTCACTATTCCCAACCAAGAAGAAGAAGATGATGATGATGATGAAGTAGAAGAGGAGGAGGAGGTGGTGGAGGGAGCAGGTGGGAGAAGAAAGAAAAGAATAAGAAAAAAAAAAAAAGAAAGAGAAGGAAAACCTTCCACACAGCAAGACTGGCTTAAAAATCTCTCTTCCTCCCCTAGGTATTAATGCGTAGGGGAATCTGTTCAAGACTACTCCCAGGAGCCTTGGTGGGGGAGACCTTTGCATAGAAATTTCCCTTCCTCTTTAACACCATTAAACTAATCGGATTTTGCAGACTACCTATTCCCCCAATCCCTGTGCCCCCCAAACAACAAGCCAAGTATCCCTGCCTTCCTCCACTGCTCCCCAACAACAAGGCTGTTATCATCCCTCAGTGCTAATTCCTGCAACTGTCTTAGGGTGGTACCTGCACCTATCAGAGAGAGAGAGAGAAAAAGAGAGAGATTGAAAAAATCAAAAAGCCAACACCGTGAGAAATGGACACTTCAACGCACGCCATTTACACAGTCCCTATGTGCTACTGAAATGCTCGGAAAATGCACGCAAATCCAAATGCTGGGAGAGGCAGCAATTCAAACCCGTTCGCCAGCTGTTCCCAAAGGAACGGAACCGGTGAGTCTGGGATGAGGGAAAACGATGCTAAATCTGAACCCCATGTCGTTGGAAAACGACATCTTTAATCACACCCTCCCCTCCAGACCTAGGTTCCCGCTCGGGCACATTAAGCAGGGCGCACGCACCCCATCCCTGGGGTTAGGAAAATAACAACTGTTGGCCCCCCGGAGCGCCGCGCAGCATCCGCACCTCCCTTCTTCCACCTCCTGGTTTATTTTTAACCGCCTTCCATTCATGCCCTTCTGTCACATTCCCGATATTATTTATCCCTCAAATGTCCACTGTTTCTTAACAACCAAAAGAGGACGGTGGGAAAAAGATAAGAGAGGTATCATACTTACCGTTCCCGGGCGGAGTGAAAAATAAATATAAAGAAAATCCCCCACTCGGTTTGTCTTTCCCCCTCAAGCTGCAACAGCTGGAGGAGGGGAAGAATGTTCTTGGGGGGTGGTAGAAGGAATCACTCCGGTGTGGCAGGTGGAAGCTCCAAAATATCCACGAAACAAGTTCTGTTGCCTGGCCGGGGGGCACAGAGTCCTCGCTGCTGGAGCCAGGGGTGGGGATCAGGGCTACCCCGGGGAAGACCCCAAGACTTCTGGTTCCTGTGGAGTTCAGCACAGGAGGGTTCAATCGGAAAAGGAATTCAAGGTTCCCCCAGAAAAAGAAACAAAATCCTAGACAGCAGCGATCACTTGTTAAGCCCGAATTCCTCCTCCAATATCCATCCCTCTCCCTCTCTCGCTGGCTGCAGAAGCAGCACACGCCTCCCCTGGCCGGGAGCGCGCGCCGGCCGGGGGCGGGGCCAGGGCTGTGCCGAGGGTGTGGCGAGCGGGCTGTAGCCCGGGGCACCTCCCCGCGCCGCGGGGCGGGCACAGTCACGACGCCGCCACTGCCCGCCCCCCTGGCCGACCCCCCGACGCTGGGGAGCAACAGGGAGCGATTCCGGGAGCCTCTGGCCCTCGTCCCCAGAGGCGAAGCCCTAATCCCGGAGGAAAGGGAGTCCCCGTTGGTGCTGAAATGGGGGTCCGCACCGCAGAGCGGGAGCCCAAGAGAGAGGTTGGCAGGGAAGACCTCGACGGGAGGTCCAGTCTCGCTAACAGGGTGCTTCTGCGCGTCTCTCCCTGACCCGCTTTCTCTACAGCTCAGCGCGCGCGCGCACACACATACACACACACACACACACACACACACACACACACAGCCCCGCTTAACGGGTTTGTAGGGTTGGGAGCCTGGGTGCATCTCTGGCGAGGCCGCTAATTGGGAGCCCCCCCAGTCGCCTACGAACGGGCCGATTCCCCTTGGTCTCCGCCTCCCTTGTACAATTTGTCAGCCTCCACTCGGGGATCGGGCCTCTGGGCGCAGAGGAGGCCGACTTTCAAAGTGTGCTGGATTCGGGTGAGGAGCGGGCTGCAGAAATGGGAATCAGGCCCAGGTTAGGGGTTGCGCACGGGAGGCACAAGTGCACGGGGGAGAGAGCCCGAGGACTCTGACTGAGCAGGTTGTAAGTCCCGCCCGGGGCCGGAGGATTTTAGAAGGGGTGAAGGAGCCCTCCCTGAACCTGTTGATGCAAGAAGAATACAACTTGGCTAGGGGTTTGACTCCAGGGAGGTCTTTATCAGAATAGTCGGATCTCTAATACCACGCACCCCCATCAAACAGCAAAAACAAACAAAACCCACAGTACCCCGCGGGGCAGGCATGCGCCTGCCTTGGCGTCCACCCTGGGATGGACTCCCACATTGCATATTAGATGGCAGGTGTATGAAATGCCCATAGACATGGATGTAAAATTGCAATTCCCACACATCCGCTCAAAGAAAGATACCGGTGGCAAGTGCGAATTTTTACACACACGCACACACATACAAGGGCAGGTAAAGACCCGGGCTCCAGGCACCTCTTCCAGCTCCCTCTGATGGACCAAGCAAGCAGTGGCGACGCGCACCGGGACTGCTGGAGTAAATCCGACCTTGGGCGGGTCAGCTGGCGCTGGGGCGGCCACTGTCGGCCTCAGCTGGCAGCTTTGTTCGATGGCCCTATTGGGCCTCCTGCTTTTGTGGCGCTCGATTAATTATTAAGAGAAATATTCCTGAGCTGAATTATAGATATGCTCTGGTCTCACCTAACTGCTGCCGGCTCAGCGAAGGGCACCTGGAGGACTCCTTTTCGTTGTTGTTTGATTTTTCTTTAAAAAAAAACAAAACTTTTAAAATAACTAAAACATTTACATTGTAATCAGTGGGAAGGAAGGAAGGGGGGGAGGAAAGGAAGGAAACAGGAAACAAAAAGGAAGAAACAAGGAAGAAAGAAAAAGAAGGAAACATGGAAGGAGAAAAAGGAGATGGAGGGAGAGAGGGAGGAAGAAAAAAGAAAAGAAAGACGGAAGGAACAAAGGAATAGGAACGAAGGAAGGAAGGAAAGAACGAAGCTGAAGTGGGACCTAGTTGTCCTAACGTCTTCTAGCTAGTGCAGCTTGAATTTTTGTCCTGAATAAATTTACCTGTGATCTTCTGGGCTCAGCCAAGGGGCGGAGGAATTGAGAAAAAGGTACCTCCACCCTGGGTCAAGAGAGGCTCTTTGCACCAGTTCATTACCCATTATAGTTCATTCCAGCAAGCAGCATTGGTGGATTTCTTCAAAAATAAAAATGGCCCTATGCACTGGCCTAAAACCCTCTTTCCGAACCTCCATCGTGTGATGTAGACAGTGTGCAGATTCATACATACCAAAAGCAGATATTTGAGTTTATTGCTGTCTTCCCAGAACCATGTTTCTTGGGATGGTAGAAAGCAGGTCTGAGAGCACTAGATCTTGGGACTAGCTTCCTGGAAGCAATTTGCGAGATCTCTCCAGACCAACTGTGGAAAGCTTTCAGAGAGATGAAAATTGAGATTGAATGAAGTACAAAAGATGACAGTTATTTTGAATCGTGGATATTTTCAATGGATCGTGTTTAGAATTTATGAATTATGCCTCCATGTGCCATTTATTGTTTGTTCTTTTCATGGCCCAGAGAATTTTAAAGTTTAAAAATGCCTGAGGATTTTAGAAATACTTGTACTTCTTAGGTATCAGGAATCTGAATTACTGAAGTGCCATGCGAGAACGCAGCTGAGGAAAAACCACCCTTGCCAAGATAGTCCTTCAGGTCACACAAAGAGGACTTATTGAGCACTTGATCAAGGCAAGTAACACTCACTGAGTGCCCACTTAGTCCCTGGGTCTGTGCTAAATTCTTTGCATGCATATTGTCTAAATTTCATCTGCACAAGTGAACAATTTATGTGGCTGGTACTATTTTATTTACAATTTACAGAGAAGGAATAGAGGCTTATGATGGTTCACAAAATGTACCATAAGTTAAATAGCTGAATATGTAACAGAACTTGGCCTGTAACATCTGACTGCATGGAGGATGGACCCCATGCTAGTGATGATAAGGCCACGTGCTCCATACCCATTCGTCCTCACAAATGAGTGGCTGTTATGGATACATAGACAGATGAGGAAACAAGGGGGTATGTGCAATGATGAAGGTATGAGAGTAGTGTTTCAAGGATGCAAAGAATGGACTAGCATCTAATTTGGGGGAAGCAAGCAAGGATTGACAAGGAAAGGGGAGATGTGTTTGAGCAATGGCAAGAATAAAGTTTATGCAGACATGCAGGGTTGGGGTGGACTAAGAGGAGCTAGAACCTGAAAAAAATGGTGTCCAACTGGGAAGAACAGTGCGCTCCCCCAGCCTTCTCCCCACCCACCCATATCTCTCTCTCTCTCTCTCTCTCTCTCACACACACACACACACACACACACACACCTTCGCCCTTTTAAATAATTTATTTATAAAGCAAACAAGAAATATTCCATTTCTCTCCCTGAAATTCTCTTAAAGATTCCTAGAAATTCACATAAACAGTTGCAGAAAGGTTCTTTATTTGTGACCAACAAAAAATCTACCTTGTCTCAGTCCCCAAACTCTATTTTCTTTGGAGAAAAAGAAATTATTTTCTTGCTTTTGTTAGTCATCGACTAGTCAACATTTCTTAAGCTCCTTACCTCCATATACACTTATTACCACAAATAATTTCTCCCTGGCTTTGAATTCTCTCAGTGGTGGTACAAATGTTCCAGACCACACTATGAAGTCTTTGTTTATATAGAAAGGGGCAAAGGGCAGTAGATCCTCCTTTGTACAAAGCAGATAGGAGGCCCTGAGGGATACAAACTAAGCCTATTATAAATGTTTTTGTTCTCTTTGGGGACTACAGTACCCAGTGAATTGCAGTGTTCTATTTACTTCTCTCTCTCCCTGAGAAGCCTGCAACACCTCCCTGAAAACAGGTGCTGTATCCCAAGCAACCAGTGCAACACCTGACCCAGAGTAGGCACTGGACAAGAAGGTAATAAAATGAATGAATAATGGAAGAGGCTTGCTTCCATTTGCCAAGAAAGTTCAGTGTGTGCGTTGGGAGGAAGAAAAGAAAGAAAGAAGAAAAAAAGATGTTTCTCTTTTTCTGCCTGCTTACTCCCAGCCTCTCAACCATCTGACTTTTAAAGTTCTGAAGGATGTGAAAATGAGAAAGTCCTGGGAAACTTGATGCCATTCCTCCCATTTCCAGATTTTATGTATACCAATGTTCTAAGCCACCCATTATTCCTTATAAAATGTGGATCCCTCAGACAGTTTTTCCTTGTACATGAATTGTTCAACGACTGTCCATTACTAACTATTCCCTATTCCATCTTATGTGTACCAGTACTGGTCAGGTCTTAACACTTTTTTTTTTTTTTTTTTACGGTGAGGAAACATCACCCCTGCAGAGTAAGATGGACCCCTTTCTTCCTGACTTCCTGATCACAGCACTGTGCCCAGCATGTTGGGCAACAAGACGACACTACCTGCCTCAGGGTGGACAGCTGTAGTTTAGAGGGTACAAGATGAGGGATCTGGGAGAAGACACAAAGGGCAGAGAGAAGCAGAACTTAAGTGAGGCTAGAAAGAAAAGTCCATGGGCAGGAGGAGCCCCCCGGTAGAGGCTAACTGAACTAGAATGGCACCTGTGAGGATAAGCAAAGAAAGGTAAGCAGAGGTCCAATATGGTTTAGGAAAGGAAGTAAGGGTGGACATGGATGTGCCATGCTCAAGAGTTTGAACATGGGGGGCACCTGGGTGGCTCAGTGGGTTAAAGCCTTTGCCTTTGGCTCAGGTCAGGATCCCAGGTCCTGGGATCGAGCTCCACATAGGAACCTGCTTCCTCCTCTCTCTCAATGCCTGCCTCTCTGCCTACTTGTGATCTCTGCCTGTCAAATAAATAAATAAAAATCTTAAAAAATTAAAAAAAAAAAAGTTTGAACATGGGGCTGTGACAAAACACTGCATAAAAGCATTTACAACCCTTCTTCCATCTCCACACACAGGACAGATGTAGTTCATGTGCACAACCCACTCCCCTGGGCAAACCAGAACAGCAGTGGAGGCATCTCCTAGACTGAGTTACAGGCATCTCCGCTTCCTGGCTGCAATGGCAGCCCTTTCTCGCCATCTATGATTGCATCTCAGAGGCCAAGTGAGTGAAATTGAGTTAGCATAAGCTAAATCATCTCTGATTTAGTTTTCTAAGTGGAAATTGATCAAAAATGTTCTTCTTTAATTGAGGTAACCGAGAATTTGCAAAGCACCCCACTGATGTGGGGTGACACTGCTACTGAGATCCACTGTCAGTTCTACTCCACCAACGGAGAGTCATCCTTTTAGCTCTTTGGTCTGCTTTCCTTTTATATAATTGGAAAATAGGGCAATCATGGAGGCTCACTTAAAATGAAACTAGGTGCAAATAAGAATCACCTACAACCTTGTCTTGGCACAATCAGGAGCAAACTTGGGACAGAGGTGAATCAAGCAAGGTTTAGGCATAAAAGGGTATTTCATTTCCCACAGACATGACCAGCACTTTGCCCTCTGTAGTAACTCTTAATAGTTTATATCAAGGAACTTTTCCATATACCTACATATGAACCTTTTCATAAAAATGAGAGGTCATGCCATACTTCCTGGCAAAACTGTATTCCAAACTCTCTGAAAGCCCCTTTAAATTTAGTCGGTAACCATAGGGCAGGCTACATTCTGTTATCATGAAAGCTGACTCCTTCCACCAACTCCGCACTTTGATTTTGTTCTATACCATTCACTCCCTAGAACAGGCATCACCAAAGCCTATAATAGGCCTCTGTTGTGTAATACAAAAATGTTTATACACTTTCTCCAAGATCACCTCACCCACTGGAGCCCTGACTACTTCTCCTGATTTGGTTGACTGTTAGAAAGCCCTTGTCTAGTACATGCTTCCCCAAACAAGTGTCATAGTCTTAGGAAGGATGTTCTCATGTAGAAAAAATTTCTATTGGGTACAGATCAGTTTACAAATACACCTCAAATTTTCTGCTCTTGGGGCGCCTAGGTGGCTCAGTGGGTTAAAGCCTCTGCCTTTGGCTGGGGTCATGATCCCAGGGTCCTGGGATCGAGCCCCACAACGGGCTCTCTGCTCAGCGGGGAGCCTGCTCCCCGCCCCCACTCTCTCTCTACCTGCCTCTCTGCCTACTTGTGATCTCTGTCTGTCAAATAAATAAATTAAAAAAAAAAAAATTTCTGCTCTTTGCTCAGTTTTCTCCACTCCTGGCTGAAGATAAAAACACAATTCTGGGGATGAGCCAACTGATTATATTTTAGAATGAAAAGCCAAAACGAACAAGACTGCGAGTATGAGTGCAATAGGATGCTAACTTATGGTTTCTCAGCAGCAGTTACTGAGAACAGGGTACCACATATCAGGTTTTACATATGCTAAAAGCAACTCTAATAATTTCTTAGTCAATCTCACAAGCTAGCTCTTACCCTGAAGAAGCACAGAGATCATAGGTCATATAAGACTGCAAAAAATAACAGTTTCCTTCAGATGCTTTTTAGAATGAGTCCTTTTCCAAATTCATACATAGATTTGAACTTGAAGGTAAATTTAAATAATTAAACTTAATAATGTTTACAGTGAAATTCTAATGATTTACAACAGCTCTTGGGTGGGGGGCAATTAACATTTGACTAAAGAAATTACTCTTAGACTGCTTAAGGGGCTGAAGCAGGGATCAGACACTGGGTTATAGGATTGTCTCTCCAAACACCTGGCTGTGGAACCTCCAGAAAGGTTCTTAACCTTTGTGAACATCAATTTCTTTGTGTGTAAAAATGGAAACTATACCATCAGTCCTGAGTCTCAAAGTCATGATTGTGGATCATACAGGAAATGTATGTAGTAAAACTACTGCGTAAATAGAGGATAATGCTGCTTTAAAATAATAACTGTCTGTTATGAACTTAATCCTTTGTCCCCACAAGGAGGAATCTGATTGATTTAGCTCATCTTTTTGAACCAGGCTGCTCAAGTCACAAGTTACCAGCTTAACTGGTCAAGTCACCTATGCCCCAAGACTCATTCATCTGAGTTTGTGGGTGGGATGAAGTTTTCTGAACAGGGGCCAACACAAGTCTAGCCAACTCATTCTAACAGCAACATTCCATATCGTTTTTACAATCTTGGGAAATCTTTGGTACTTTTACTTTCAGAGGACCTTACTGGCATCATATCTAGCATATTTCAAGTGCTTACACATTCCACTTTAAAGGTTATGTCAACTATTGTACAATTGAGTTGCAACTCTAGTAGACACTATTATGCTGACATTTTGCAGTATTTTATGCTCTTTCTCCTGTGTTTCAGAGCTAATAATTTTATTTTCAGAGAATAAACATTCCTCAATCTTGTGAAAAGCTTCAAGGAATATCCCAGAAACAAACCATAATCCCTGAACAAAGAAGTAGCTCCTTGATTCTTGGTTTTTAAGGAATTATTAAGTAATCTCATTGGCTGATAAAGTATGGGTTAAAGGTATCCTCACTCACCTGTTAATTTGCGCATGAGTATGTGTTGACGTATGTGAATGCATCCTGTGTTTATGTTGTCTTCCATGTTGTGTGTAAGCTATAATGGGAAAGCTAATTATTAAACTCGGCAAACGCACCCAGAGGCTACTGTGAGCGATGCATCCAAAAAAAAAGAGAAAGAAAGTCTAAAAATAACTAAGTAATAAATAACCATTTGCAGATGGGAATTGTTCATGCAGTTTTCTAAACAACAGCAGATTTCTTTAGGATATTATGGTGTTTTTTAGAATTTTACTAAGTATACTAAATCTTCTGTATGTAAAGGCAGATAATTTGAATAAGAGTGACATAAAATTGACTGGATCCAAATTAAAGTTATTTTTAAGACAATATTGAACCACTGCCTTGATCTAGAATAGCTTTACAGATGCATATTCTTCTGTTAGTTAAGAGAGGGAGTCATTTCTGAGAGGCAGAGCACTTTTTTAAAAAAAATTATTTCAACAATTATTTTGGAATACTACATTGCTAAAAATGTAAAGGCCACTCTTCAAAATAACATCATGATTGTTTAGTGTTTTATTTGTTCAGGTTCACACGGAAGAAAAAAATAAAACTAAAAAAGGAGACTAAACTAGAGCTACAAAGTTCATTCTAGCCTGGGAATATGTTGCAGAAATATTTAGTGAGAAAGTTGCGGAACTTGTAGCATAGACTTCATGAAAAATGCAAGGGAATTCGGGATTCTTAGGAGGGATGACATTCCAAACTTTAGAAATGATTAAAATTGTATTAAATAATACTATAATAATAATAATATAATTATTATATAATACAATAATAATACTATTATTATAATTAAATTTAAAATCACCAATCAGAGAAGTGGGCTTGATATGTGATAATCTGAAATAGTTTCTTTCATCCAGTATTGAGCACAATCTTTCAAAAGACTCCAGTTCACATGACTTTCTGCCACAACTAAGGTATATATAGTTAGTGGTCTAGTCACACACTTCAAACTTAGTTTAACAGAGTCCCTGCACAAATAACGTATTTTATTTTATTTTACTTTAGTTTTTAAAGATTTTATTTATTTATTTGATACAGAGAGGGACAGAGAGGGAATATAGGCGGGGAGTGGGGGGTGGGAGAGGGAGAAGCAGGCATCCCGCTGAGCAGGGAGCCTGATATGGGACTCCATCCCAGGACCCTGAGCTGAAGGCAGATGCTTAACAACTGAGCCACCCAAGCACCCCTAATAACATATTTAATAACATAATTCCTTTTCCCATTTTCAAGGCAGTGTACATCCATCAAGTGATGAACTTTGGCTCTGGTTTTAAGCTTAAAAAAAAGTATAATATACTCTCTTTCACTTGGGAAATTATTGAATATTTCATTCCTAAGTTGAATGTGATGTATGCAAAGAATAATCTGACTTGTTTACAGTGATATATAGATTCCAGGTTAAAAGCACAGCCTCTAAAATCAGCAAATATCCATTCATTACTAGATGTATAAACTTGATTAAGTGTAAGTTTTCTAAATGTAATGTTCTCATCTGCAAAGTGAGAATGGTACCTGCTGTTTATTATACTTAACACTGATGAGAAAACATAGCTATTTTTATTAAACTAAAAATATTATGTAACTGTCATTTGTCAAAGATTTGCCTAAATTATGTGAACTTGAAATAATGAAACATATTTGATTTGCTTTCTGTAAGGATATTTTTTAAATCCAGCGCATTGAGAGTCTTAGTAATTCCATTTCCTTAATTTCTGGGAACTTTAGGAATATTCAATTTATATACTCAACAATTAACCTATAATCCCATAAGAATAGAGCTCCGTAAAGAGATCTTGTAATCAAATTCCGTAATTCCATATGAAAGAGGGCAATACTACATTATATGAGAGGTAGAAGTCTTTCTGAATGACCGACATAAATATCCAAAGAGAGAAAGGAAACATAGTTTCAATTTTAAAATTTCAGTCAGAAGTCAAACAGAAATACAGAAATATAGAACTCACTGATCCACATTAAAGAGCTGTTCCTTTCCCAGTGGGTATAAGTTCTTAATTTGAACTCAGGTAGACAAACAAAAGACTAACACTCCAGTGTTTCTGTTGTCTTTCACAGGAAAGAGACAAGATCTCTATAAATGATCAGTTCCTTTACAGAGATCAGCAAAAGACCACAAAACCCAAAGATTGACCCCAGAAATCAAGCTGGCACCTTACTGTGCTACTCATGGACATGAGTCCATAGCACAGGACCAGGAGTCAGACTCTCCATTGGGTCACTAATCATTTGTCAAAGCAGAGCACAAAGGTTTCTTTACCGGGGTAAGTTAAGAGGGACCCCAAAGCAAGATCCAGCTCTATCTGAGTGACAGCACCAAACGGTGAAAGACAAATGTACCAGGCAAGGAGATTATTTTACCTAACTATTGCAATAGGGGGAGTACTCATTGATAAGGGATGTCTCAAAAAAAACAGAAGGGGACCTGGGGCTTTTTAATGGCAAGTAACACAGTCATCCCAGTTTATGGGAGTTTATGGGAGTCCTGAGGGAGGACAGAAATGGGTCTTATCTTAAAACAGTCTGGTGCAGGGTGGTCCATAAAGGGTGGGAGGATTTCCAAACCACTTCTTTTCTTGGACCAAAGGGCTCAGATACAGTTTATCATTGTCAAATGATCAGTTTTATATATCAGTTTTATATATCAGTTTTCCTTTATCCTCATTAAAGGAAAAAGTATTAGCAGATATTACTGGAGACGGCGATACACTTGGCAGCACAATTATATATTCTGCATGAAGTCAAATACTGACTATCCTTTACTAACTATGATTCTAGAGAAATTACATAATTTCTCTGATTTTTTATTTTATTATGAGTTCATTGGGCATAAAAATAGTGGTCTCTTCATAAAGCTGTTGTGAAGATCAAATATGATAAAGATGAAAAACTCTAAGACCAGGTTTTCATCTCTTACACTCCCATAAACAATGGTTAACTATTATTTTCATCACCACATAGGACTGAGTGAATGCCGTTGAAAAATAGACGTCACTGTTTTATTCTTAAAATCCATTTGATGAAGTAAACATTTCTATAGCACAAGGATTTGCTTTTTTAATTGTCCAATTGGTTTGGTAATTTTAACAGAAATTTTGATACTTCTTAATGTAATATTTAAATGTGATTATCATTTCATTGAGAAAGAGGGGAAATTTTGGATTTATTTCTTTAAAAAATGATGTTATTATAGAGGAAACAGGAGATAAGTTGTTCCCTAAAAACTTAACTGAATATTAACAAATTAAACCAAAACCGAAGTTGGAGAAAACTAAATAATGCTGTACTGTTAAAAATTCATAATTCTGCTGTTTTCCAGCTGAACTGATGTAAACTAGCAAACTATATGTGGTTTGAGGAAGAAAATGTTTAAAATCTCGTCATCTTCTCTTCCTTTTAATGAATAAAATTAATGGCAAGGAAATTTTACCATATGACTGTCTATGGAAGGACAAAGTATTTGCTGCTGAAGAATAGCAAACAAAGCAGTCCTAGAAATTCTTGAATGACCAAGCAATTCTGTTCCTCTACTTAGAGCTTGGAGAGCTTTGTCACAGGATTCAAAGTCTGTATCTCTTTCGGTTCGCAGTCTCCTACTGATGCTATTAATGTTACCTAATTTAATGACCTTTACAATATCAAGAAGGAAAATAATTTATGCTGATTTCCTGGACTCCCTACCTGTGATGAGGAGAGACTTAAAAGGGGGAGGAGATGGTGAGATGAGGGAGCATTTTTTCTCACTCTGAGCTGATCCTCTCAACCACTTCACATCCACGTCACAAAGGAGTTTAGGGATATTACCGGCTTGCAAAGCAGACCAAACTTACAGCTTTTGGCTAAAGAACTTTTTAAATCATCCAGTACATTTGGTGCCTTCAAAAACACGACAAAACTTTCAGTCCAAGAACTCAGCGTCCTAATAGATGATTATGGAAAGCAGACATATGGCCTTAAGAAGCTTCAAATCTACCTAAATGCTTGAGAAGACAGAGCCAACACTTCATGGATTTGTAGCAAATATATAAGATCATATACGTCTTTGTGGTCTCTGAAGTTACCTGGCTTTGGCTCCAATTCTGGTTCTATCACTGATAAACCAGGGGTAATTGACAATAAACTTCTTTTTCTTCATCATAAAAGTGAGAATACAGGAAGTACCTACATTGCAGAATTGCTTTGAGGATTGAAAGAGAAAAGTTAATTGCTTATCTCAGTTCTTGGCCTATAGTAAGGACTCCAATGAATGTTAGCCATAGTAGTAGTGGTAATAGTAAAATAGTACATAAGGAATATACATTATAAAAAATTTTTTATGTGGGCTACAGGCATAGCCTACAATTAGTAGATGTGACAGTATGTAATTAAATAATATTTATGGAGGCACAGATATAAATGCAATGGCAAGTCAAAGCAAGGCAGAACAGTGGAGATATCAATAGGGAAATTACTGTTCTTTGTACCAGGCCTGGCAAGTAGTAAGTTCTTGATAAACATTAGGTGCTTTTATTATCAATGCTATTAGATTGTAACAGGCTCTGTAGAGGAGGTTAAACTTGAGCTGAACCTTAAAGAAGGGTAAGACAAGGGTAGCAAAAAGACTCTCGAGTGAAGCCAATTCCTAGACTGATGTCTCTGACATGGGAATTAGGATGATATAGTCTACTAAGGTGAGACTCTGCTCTGAAGAGAACCAGTGGGGATATGCTTCAGTTTCTCCATCAATAAGTCATTTTCATTATTAGCCTCATTATTAATCCTTATAGTGTGTTTAGGTTCCAGTTACAATATGTTGTGGGCAGAACGACAGTCCCCAAAGAGCTATGTCTTCAGTGTCCTGATCCCCAGATCTGTAAATATCACCTCATTTGGAAATAAGGTCTTTGCAGATAAAATCATGTAAAGGATCTTGAGATGAGGAGATCATGCTGGATTATCCAGGTGGGCCCTAAATCCAGCAAGTATTTGGATAAGAGAAACAGAAGAGAGGCCGACAGAGAACAGGAGAAGGCAACATGGCCATGGAGGCATCACTGGAGTGCTGCAGTCACAGGCTGAGGTTTACCAACAGCCACCAGAAGCTGGGAGAGGAAAGGCACAGAAACTCCCCTAAAGACACACTGGTTTTGAACTCCTGCCCTCCAGAACTGTGAAAGCACACCTTTCTGCTTACTGGTGTGACAAACAAAGCTGAAAACAAAACAAAACAAAACAAAAAAGCAAAAAACAAACAAACAAACAAAAAACAGTCACAGGCAATGAGTACACTATGCCACACATTCTCTTTGTTCAACCTAAGCTTTCTACGGTCTTCTAAAATACAATATAAGCGTTATTATCACCACGTACAGGAGCTACAGAAATATTTAACAGGCACATCCAACCTAGTATAAAGAAGGATCAAGAAAAGCTTCTCAAAGGAAGAAATGTCTAAGGTACAATCATTTAGATGGGGAGGAGTTAACTGACCCAGGAACAGAGAGGCACGACAAGCAGGTGCACGACAAGCCTAGATGAAAGGAGAAGGAACCGAGCAAAGTTTGAAAGGCAGGCAGCATGAGGAAGCTAATGCCTGGGCCTGGGTAGGGTTCCCCGAAACAGAAAGAGGCAGGCCATAGGAGAGGCAGCATCTAGGAGACTCTAATAACAAGGAGAGATCAGAGTCTCTTTGCTTTATCAGCCAATCCAGTAGCCTTTTGATAAATAATAGATAGCCCTGGATTATTTTAAAGTCACGCAGGTATGGAAGGGGCAGGGGGAGAGAGGGAGGCAAAATATACATGGAAATTGGCCTATGCTCTCCAGGGTTTTTCAGAAACCAGTTGGTAGCTCCAAAAGAAAATCAATAACCACTGCTTCTAAATGTGGCTCTGTTTCCACAGAAACATGTTTGCGGGTGAATTTGGAAGGCAGATTTGCAATGCCAAAACCACCAGTCCAAAAAAGAGAAAAATTCAGTTCAAACAAACTTTTCACTATAGTAACAAATGTTTTATTTCACTAACATTTTTCCATTTAATTAACTGAATTTGGAGAGGATTATCAAATAAATTCAGCCATGCTCCTGTAGGCACAATAATAATGAAATCTGGAGCAGTATTAGCTTCAATATAAGCAGAGTATGTGAAAGCTGGTAGGAAGATGTTTGGCTAGCTTTGTCAAGTTGAACCTATTTGCAAAAATAATGAATACAGTCGAACGTTAAGGCACTATGTTAGTGAGGTTGACACTGATCAAAAGATAAAAAAATCTCCCTTTTCTTTTGTGCATTTCTAAATCTTAAATGTTGCATGGTGGATATTGTAGGCACATGGTAAAAATGTTCTTGAAATTATCTGCCAGGAGTAATTTCTACATGACCTCTTACCTTAGACAAGATAAAATTCTTCCTATTTGTCCTTTAGTGGAATGAGTATACTTTAGTATTTTTATTCATATCAAACCCAAGATACTAAAAGAGATCACAACTTATATCATTTAAAAAATATACTTATGAAATCCTAGAACCCAGCAGATTCCCTCCTACCAACTCCCATTAATATAAATGGAACCATATGTTATTTTTTGTGTGTGTTTCTGGCTGCTTTTGCTAAGCATTATATCTGTGAGATTCATTCATGTTGTTGTATATGCAGTAGATTTTTTTTTCCATTGCCGTGTGTTATTCCACTGTATAATGATTTCACTATTTATTCATTTCACTTTGATGCATATTTGGGTTATTTTAAGTTTGGGGCTCTTATGGGCAAAGCATCTATAAATATTCTTTTTTTTTAGTAATTTTTTTTAAAAATTTTTATTTATTTATTTGAGAGAGAGAGTGAGAGAGAGAGAGCGAGCATGAGAGGGGAGAAGGTCAGAGGGACAAGCAGACTCCCCATGGAGCTGGGAGCCCGATGCGGGACTCGATCCAGGGACTCTGGGATCATGACCTGAGCCGAAGGCAGTCACTTAACCAACTGAGCCACCCAGGCGCCCAATAAATATTCTTGTAAATATGTTTTATAAGCACTCACTTTGGGGGGCTGTGAACCCATAAATGGAACAGCTGTGTCATAATGTATATAATTTCCTAAAGTAATTCAACCAATTAACAGTCCCACTAGTGTATGAGAGTGTATACAGTTGCCCCATATCCTCCCTTGATGACATTTTGAAATTTTCAGTTCTTTTAGCTTTCGTAGTTATGGTGGGATAACAGTGTCTCATTTTAACTTTAATCTACATTTCCCTAAAAATTAGTGATGGCTAATGAAGTTGAACTTCTCTAGCATGCTCAAAAAATATATAGTTATGGGGTGCCTGGGTGGCTCAGTGGGTTAAGCCGCTGCCTTCGGCTCAGGTCATGATCTTAGGGTCCTGGGATCGAGTCCCGCATCGGGCTCTCTGCTCAGCAGGGAGCCTGCTTCCTCCTCTCTCTACCTGCCTCTCTGCCTACTTGTGATCTCTCTCTGTCAAATAAATAAATAAAATCTTAAAAAAAAAAAATATATATATATATAGTCATGATAGTCCATTTCTAATACTTCATTTTTTTAGAGTAATTTTACATTTACTACAAAATTGAGAGGTGGATAGTGAGATTTCCCATATGCCCTCTGCCCCACACATGCATGGTCTCCCTCATTGACATCACTCACTAGAATAGTACATTTTTTACCAAGAATAAAACTACATTGACATGTCATAATCATCCAAAGTCCATAGTTCACCTTAGTATTCATTCTTGGTGTTGTACAGTCTATGAGTTGGGAAAAAGTATAATGACATACATATAGCCATTGTTATAATATCATACAGAGGACTGTTGCTACCCTAAAACTCTTCTGTGCTTTGTCAATTCATCTCTCTTTTTCTCCATCCACCCCTGGCAACCACTAACATGTTTATTGTCTCCATAGTTTTGTCTATGTCATATAGTTGGAATTTTATAGTATGTAGCCTTTTCAGACTGGCTTCTTTCATTTAGAAACATGCACTTAAGCTTTCTCCATGTCTTTTCACAGCTTGAGAGCTTATTTCTTGTTAGCACTGAAGAATATTCCATTGCTTGGATTTTTTTTTTTTTTTTTTTTTTTTTTTTTTTTTGTCAGCCGTGAGAATCTTATATTTGGAGAATTAGCAAAAATAGTACAGGTACTGAGAAGTCAAAAAGGACTAAAAAGGAACTTCTGGAGCAGATTTTCTTACATGATTCCCACAAGAAACTTCTCAGAAACCAAGATGCAACGCAATTTCTTTTTAATAGTTAATCTTTCCTTTTAGATATATTTGTAGACTTATGGAAGAGTTTCAAAGATAGTTTGGAGAGTTCCCATATAGCCTTCACTCCGCTTCCCCTATCCTTAACATCTTATGTAACCAATAGAGATCTTTATCAAAACTAAGAAATTCACTAGCATAATACTGTTAGCAAAAGCACAAAACTTACTCAGATTTCACCAGTTTTCTCACTAATGTCCTTTTGTTGGCGTTGTTGTTCTAGGATCCCATCCAGGACTCCACATTGTTAAACTGTCGTGTCTCCTTAGTCTCTTCCGATTTGTGAGAGTTCCTCTTTCTTTCCAGACCTTGACACTTGCAAAGAGTACTGGTTGCTTATTTTATAGAATGCCCATCAATTTGGGTTTGTTTGAGGTTTTCTCATGATTAGACTGAGGTTATGAATTTGAGGCAAGACTAAAAGACTGCAGAAGTGATGAGCCCTTCTTGGTGTAACATATTTGGGGGGCACAAGGTGTCCATAGGTATTCCTAGTGATATTAACGTTGATCACCTGGCTAAGGTGGTATCTACCAGAATGATCATTTTTAAACATGGAAATTTCCTGGCCTCTACAGGAAATACGAACCTCATTTATTGAAAGTTTGCTTTAGCATTGATTCTCAGATCTAGACTTCACTAAGTCCTCCTAACTTCCAAGTCGTCTAGAAGAGAGGTAAGAGAGAGGGCAGGAGGAAGAAAATAATGCTACTTGGGATTATCTGTGGGGGAATTGAAGGAAAAGGAAATAAGTTTTGAAGTAGACTGGGATATCCAGAGGGAACTTTCTTTCTTGTCATAATAAACAGTAATCCATAAATGATACAGAATGAGCCAGCTTAATTACTTTCTCACTTCTTAAATCTGATCCTTTCCTTTTTCTCACCATCTCTCATCTTGTCTAAAGTGAACACTCTTGGTTCCTTACCTACCCTCCTTTAGTCCTTTCCCTCTTAGAAACCATATCACAGACTGAGTGGTCTTGTACCTGTCCACCCCATCCTTATTCTAAAAGTCTCCTAATGTGTCCCCTCACTTCTACTCTTATACCTCTAAGTTCTTTCTTCTCATAGCAGTTAACCTTTTAAACTTAAATCGGATCATCGCCACCCTATTTAACTGAATTTACCAGGTATTGAGAACAGTATCCAAAGTCCGTGCAAGGACACACAAGGTTCTAAGGACCAGACAATGCCTCCGTCTCTAAGCTGAGTCTCATCTACTGCTCTCTTTCACTCTTATCATGAACCAATCATATTTGACTTTTGATTCTTTTAATACATCAAGCTCATTCCATCCCCAGGGCCTCAGTCTTTGCAGTTTCTTCTGCCTGGGACAACTGACCTCAGTTCTTTGGGTGATTAACTTCTCTTTATCATTTAGGTCATCAGCCAAATGTCATGGGCCCTTCCTTCCCACCCAATCTAAAGGAAGCCCACCACACAGTCACCATCCCAGTGTATTGTTTTATGATCTCCACGTCATTGATCCTTCTCTGAAAGACTTGTATTTATTCATTGTTTAATTTTTTAGAATGAAAGCTTTTTAATGCAGGAAAATTTTCGTTGCCCTATCCCCAAAGCTTAGAAAGAAGGCAATAAGTGTTTGTTAAATTAAAAAACAAAGAAAGGAAGGAAAGGAGAGAAGGAAAAGGCAAGGAAGGGAGGAAAGAAAAGGATCAAATATAATTCTGATTGCACTCAATCTATAAGTAATCAAATACATTTTTAGAATTCTAAGGCCTACTAGATGAGAAACATGAAACAACATTAGTACCTTAAAATATGATAAAATAAATACCTGAAATAAATTTTTTAAAACACATGATTTAATAAACTTACAGATGACATAGCCTCTTTCTAATGGTTGCACTGGTTTCCTACAGTGTTTTAGCCTGGTTGGATAGAACTGCCCATAAGAAATCAGAAAGTTAAAAAGTAGAGTGAACTACTTGGTGCATAGTGTTTGGGCATAGTGTTTGGTGCCAATGGGCTTTGGTTTAAAAACTGGCTCTGGTATTTACCAAATAAATATAAATGTTTTCGGGGCATTTATCTCACCTATAAGATGGGGCTAAGGCTAGCCTCGCCATCACAGAGCTATAGCTAGGACTGGACAAAGGAACATTAACAAAGTAAGTAAGGATCTTTTGAATCTCAACAGTTATTAAAGTGCTTTATATTACACCTTGTTATCAACAGATTTTCTAAATGGGCACTTGGCTTTCCCATGTACAGAAAAACCAAATGAATGAGTCACTCAGTTTTGGGTCCACAGGTAATACTTGATACTATGTTCTCAGAGCTTTGGCAGTATATTCATTTCCCTTTAATAATGACAGTAACACTTTCTTCAGCTGCCAGGCAGGCATGCCTGCTAGATCTTTCTTCTCTTTCTATAAAGCTCTATTTTATCACAGCTTCACATATGCATCTGATTTGCTCTCTGCTCTATGTTTCTGCTGCTATGGAGAATCTGTTTGATCTTGATGAAGCTATAAGGGAAAGGATAGAAGTTTAACAGGATCCTACAACATTCTTTTTCTCCCCTTCCAGCTCGGTTGGGTATCTTGAAGATAAAAATAAAGAAGCATTATTTTCAGGTTGATTCCTAGAGAAGATTTAAAGTGAATTCAACAGCCAATAAAAGTTATACAGGGGGCCACGAAACTTCTCAATTATAAATAGGTGTTTAGAAAAGCTTATGAAAAAAAAAAAAAAGAAAAGCTTATGAATAAAATGTAACAAAAAGCAGATGCTGACAGAGGCAGAGAATAAGTTATCTAATCACTCCTAAACTCTTAGAGCAAACCACTTTTATGTACCCTGAAATATGAAATTTCCATGGAGAAAAGATATAAAGCTTCCCTAAACCAGAGTTCTGAATTAGAAGTCTAGTTCTTTAATTACACATTTTCCTGATATTTTTGTGGTTTGTGTTTATATGCTCATGATTGCCTATCATGAAATGAGGCATAAGCAGGGGAAAAAATGTTTTCCATGATACACTAAGGCCAAGACAAGGGGGAAAAAAGGAACAGGAAATGAAACTTAGGGGAAAGTTAATTCTCTTGGAATATGAAAAACATACTTTTCATTGTGATAAATAGCTCTTCCCCAATAAATGTGCTATAATTGTAAATCTTTCAGCTGTAGACCAAAGTTACAGATGAATCATGTCACCACAGGGTAGCTCGTTTGGCAGTTCAGGCTTAGATTCAAAGAACGTTCACTATATGCCAAGTGCTGTGCTAGACACTGCCTCGTGGTATCTCGCTTATTTCTCACAATTACCGTATGGAGAAAACATAATTGTCAGCTTTTGTCGTTTGGGAAAACTGATGCTCAGAGAGTGCATTCATTTGTGCGTAGCTGCCCAGCTTCATATGGCAGCTCTGAGACTTACACACCCCGGATTCCAAGTGATTTGACAAACATACTGAGATCTATGATGGAGGCAGAAATGAATACTGGAGAGCTAATGGCCAGGATGTGTGGTTGAAGAAAAAAGGTTACAGATGGAAGTTAGGCTGTGAAGTTTAAAACAAAATTCTCAGGGATTAAAAGGGTTCCTACTCGAGAAAACTAGTAAACATTTCACCCTTTATCCTGCTTTGCTGCTTCAACATACAGTACCATGGCTAAATGTGGGTGATTCTCAAGGTCCCATCCTCAGCTCCTCTCTCTACTTCCTTTCTCAGGGATATCATCCACTTTGCATGCCACCTCCCTGCAGACAATTCTTAGTTCAATACCTCTAGCTCTGACCTCTTTCAAGAGCTCCAGTCACCTCTCTGTTATCATTTCTTATATTTATAGCTTTGCCTCTTACTTTGTTTTGCTAATTCAGACTCTTTCCTGCTGCCTAGAATAGATTCTTAGTGTCTCCTGCTCTTGTGTCTATTCCAAATACACTGTCTCTCGTTTCCTACCTTTATCTTCAGCCATTAAATTCTACTCAAGTAGAATTAGTAGACTCAGCATCCAGCTCATGCGCTGCCTCCTTCAGGAAGTCTTCCCTAACTACAGTCCCAGTTAGATCTACATTTTTATCCAGTGATACTTATTGTCTGTCCAACTTCCTACAGCATGCATAACCCCTCCAGAGCAGGACTGTTCTTATTTATCTGTTCACCTACCGTGTCTTTCACACACTCAGCTTCCTAAAGCATTGTGGTTGAATGTGATTGGATTCAACTGTGTCAGTTCTTCCCAACAAAATTGTTAGAGCCAAGGGTTAAGGTCAGACTTTAAACTTTCTCTTAATCTCTGTACTCCCTGGTCCAAGTTCTTCTATGTAATGCAAAATTGGTAAATGAAAAAATTAAGCTACTTATACAATCTTAGCTAAGAAAGGATCAGAGATTTGTTGAAGGGATTTTGGCTCAAAATTGATAGAACCAAGGAACTAATTGGTGTTTTCATGTAGATTCAGATGAGTAACTTTACTCTGTACTGGATTTCTTCTCTCTATATAAATTGTATAATACTAATTTTCCTATTCCAAAAGTAAAATGATTTCAATAAAGGTACATATGAATATAGAAAGAAATAACAGGGCCAGGCCAAAATCTGAAAGCTGAAACCTAAAGAGGAAACTACCCTTTAAACCCTTAATTGTAAAGTGTAGATCACTTACAGTGGCACCCTTCTATAGGGGAACATCTTTAAGTAATTTTTTTTAGTGACTTAAACGTAACAGATGTATTATCTCACAGTTTCTTTGGGCCTAGAATGCACTGAGCTTAATTGGATGTTTTGATCCTGGGTCTCCCACAAGGCTGCAGTCAACTTAAAGCTCAGGTAGGAGAGTATTTCCAAGTTGACTCCCGTAGTTGTTGACAGGATTCATTTTCTCACACTGGTTTTGAACTGAGGGCCTCTCTGAAATACTTGCCACATGGTCCTGTCCACATGACAGCTGACTTCATCAGAGCAAGCAAGAGAGAGGACAAGATGGAAATGGAAGTCACAGGGCATCACATCCCACCATTTTTGCCATATTCAGTTCCTTAGAATCAAGTCACTAGTTGCAGTCCACAAACAAAGGAGTCAAATTACACAAGTGCATGAATATCACGCTTCTCCACCTGTCTCTTGGCCTACCTAGGACATCTGAGACCATGATTCTCCCACTTGGGCTCTTGCAAGGTGCTCCAATAAGAAGGCAATGTAGAAACAGGAATGGTATTTTGGAGGAATGAGAGGTAGGTTAGCCAAAGCAAACCCTTCTAGGAGTGATGAGAGGGGAAATTGGCATCAATGTAGCCCAAGTATCATTAGTGGAAATTGCTTTAGACGATTGATTGATTCATTTAAGTATTTATATCCCCTGTATATGGCACAGGGATTCATTATTATTATTTTATAATTATTTGTTGTTATTACTATACAATAATCTTATTATTAAAGTATTATAGTTACTAGGACTATTACCACGATAACATTCTAACCACATCTAAGGATATATGTGAACCTTTCTACATTTTATGCTTTAATGTGGCCACTTAAATTTACCATATCCTTATCCATGTTTTACCCCCATATGTTTACATTTTCTTACATATTGTAGTGAGCATGTAATTTTATGTTCCTCTTTCTTTCATTTGCAGCTATATCATACTATCAGAACTTCTGTGAAAGATGGCTTATCAGTTTAAATCTAAGAGAAACTGCCTTTACCAAACTAAACAAAAACAAGCAAAAAAAAAAAAATAGCAAAGAAAAAAAAGCTAAAGATACAATAACACTGAAATATTGAATAGAAAAAATCTCATGCCACAAACTGAATAGTATCATCTATAACAGAAAAATTTGTACCAAATTGAAATAAGACAGATAGAATTTTTAACGATGAAGGATCCAATCCATGAGATACAGCCGCTGTTTACCTATAGGCACCACGTATATGGTAGACAATTAGCAAATTAAAACCTGTTTAAATTTAACAAAATAGAGTATATTTGATTTTTATCATTTTCTCTAAATCTAGAAGACAATTCAACAAATAAAAATAAGCAACTAAATAAAGGAATAAATAATATAGTCAGAATGATCAGTAGGTCTTAAAATGAAAAAAAAAATCCACCCTTTTCTTAAGTGCTATAAAGAAAACAATATACTTCCCCAAAGCAGAAATAATACAAATTGGATTTTATGACAACAAACATTAAAACATTTTTTAATAGATTTTATTTATTCATTTGAGAGAAGGAGAGAGAGAGAGCATGAGCGGGGGGAGTGGCAAAGGGAAAGGGATACACAGATTCTCCACTGAGCAGGGAGCTCAACTCTGGGCTTGATCTTAGGGCCCCAGGATCATGACTTGAGCTTAAGGCAGATGCTTGACTGACTAAGCCAAGGTGCCCAGGTGCCCCAAGACATTAGAAAGAAAGTGGAAAGTGCTAATTGTCTACTAAATAAATTCTGTCAAAAATAAAAACAGAATAACTGGAAAATAAAACAATATTTGTACCTTTCAGAATTATGAACAATAGTCGAAGATGTACTCAGAGGATACTTCATAGCAAAAAAGAAAGGAAGGAAGAAAGGGAGGGAGGAAAGGTTACATATATTCTCTTTAAACTGATTTTCAAACTAAACTTGAGATTTTAGAAAAAGAAAAATAAATTAATTCAAATAAAATCAACAGGGGTGAATGAAGATAAAAGCAGAAATAATTTAGAATAGATTAGGAAAAAAGAAAATGTATAAACAACTCTAAGAATAATAGCTTTTTTTGGCTGAAGTCGGTGTATGGGGATGGGCCTGGGGAGGAGGTGAGAGGAGTAGGGGAACAATGAAATAAGTAATTAGCTACAGACACATGAAAAGATGCTCAACATCACTCATCATCAGGGAAAAACAAATTATACCCATGATAAGATATCACATCACACCTGTTAGAATAGCTAAAATTAACAACACAGGAAACAATAGGTGCTGGTGAGGATGTGGAGAAAGGGGAACCCTCTTGCACTGTTGGTGGGAATGCATACTGGTGCAGCCACTCTGGAGAACAGTATGGAGGTTCCTCAAAAAGTTAAAAATAGAAGTGTCCCATCAGCCAGCAGCTATACCACCAAGTATTTACCAAAAAGATACAAAAATAGAGACTTGAAGGAATACATGCACCCCGGTGTTTATAGCAGCATTATCAACAATAGCCAAACTCCGGAGGGAACTCAACTGTCCATCAACTGATGAGTGGATAAAGAAGAAGTGGTACACACAAACAAATGGAATATTAGCCATCAAAAAGAATGAAATCTTGACATTTGCAATGCTATGGATGGAGCTAGAGTGTATTATGCTAAGTGAAATAAGTCAGGCAGTAAAAGACAAATACCACATGATCTCACTCATGTGTGGAATTTAAGAAAGAAAACAGATGAACATATGGGACAGGGGAAAAAGAAAAAAAAGGTGAGAGGGAAAGAAGCCATAAGAGGCCTTTAACAGTAGAGAACAAATGGAGTTGATGGAGGGAGGTGGATGGCAGACGGACTAGATGGGTGATGGATATTAAGGAGGGCACTTGTGATGAATCATTGAATTCTACTCCAGAAACCAATATTGCACTGTATGTTAAGTACCTAAAATTCAAATAATAATTTTTTATTATTTAAATATTTTTTATTATTTAAATATTTTTTATTTATTTTAATTTATTTTTTATTATTTAAATATTTTATTATTTAAACATTTATATTATTTAATAAAATATTATTATTTAAAATAATATTTGAAAAAGCAAAAAAATTTTTGATTCAAATAAGCATGCATGTTGTAAATGGAACAAAAACAGAAGAAATTAAGAACTTTGTTTTGTTTGTTTGTTTGTTTGTTTGTTTTTATTTTCTTCAGTGTTCCAAGAGTCATTGTTTATGTACCACATCCAGTGCTCCATGCAGTACATGTCCTCCTTAATATCTACCACCAGGCTCACCCAACCCCCCACTCTTCTCCCCTCTAAGACCCTCAGTTTGTGTCTCAGAACTTTGTTTTTACAAATTACTCTGTTGGGAGAACTGAACAGACACATGCAAAAGAATGAAATTTGATCCCTAGCTTATGCCATACAGAAAAATCATCTTAAAACTTGAATGTAAGACCTGAAACCATAAAACTCCTGGAAGAAAACATAGGGGTAAGCTACTTGACATCAGTTTTGCAATGATTTTTTGAATTTGACACCAAAAGTAATGACTATGGAAACAAAAATAAACAAGTGGGACTGCATCAAACTAAAACGTTTCTGCACAGCAAAGGAAACTTTCAACAAAATGAAAAGGTAACCTACGGAGTGGGAGAAAATATTTGCAAATCATCTATCTGATGAGGGTTAGTTAATGTCCAAAATGTATTTTTAAAAACTCATACAACTCAATAGCAAAAAACAAACAATATGATTAAAAATTGGGCAGAGAATCTGAATAGTTATTTTTCAAAGAAGACATACAAAGGATCAACAGGTACATGAAAGGTATTCAACATCACTAATCACCAGAGAATTGAAAATCAAAAGCACAATAAGATCTTACCTTACACCCGTTAGAATGACTATTATCAGAAAGACAAGAAATAACAAGTGCTTGTGAGGATGTGGAGAAAAGGGAAACTTTGCCCTGTTGGTGGGAATGTAAATTTGTGCAATTACTATGGAAAACAGTATGGAGTTTCCTCAAAAAATAAAAAATAGAACTACCATATGATTTGGCAATACCACTTCTGGTATTTGTCCAAAGAAAATGAAATCATTATCTCAAGGATATACCTGCTCTCCACCATGCTCCCTGAAGCATTGTTTATAATAACTAAGATATGGAAACAACCTAAGTGTTCACTGATGGATGAATGGATAAAGAAAGTGTGATATACATGTATATCACACTTACTGAGATATAAATATCACACATTTTGAGATATACATATCTACTACAAAATATATGATATATGTCTCCATAAACATGACAAAATGTTTTAAGAAATGCACTTAGGCAAGAAGATATTTCATGGACAAATTTTTATAAATTGAAATAATTTTCAGACTTTTCCAATGTCCCCAAATCTTGCATATGAAACCAAAGCACACTGATAACAAAAATAAAATATTCAGCATAGAAAAAATAAAACTAAAATAAAACTATAATTTCACTAATTTATGAAAAAATGTTAATTTTCATATATAATACCTTAAAAGGATAATATTACCAAGTGTGGTTCATTTCAGAAAATCAAAAATGACCCTATATTAGAACATGATGACAGAGATGAACAACTGTCCATTAAAAATTCTTGATCCCCTATCCATGCTGTATATTTATTGCTGGAAATTAGCTGTCTAAACTGGAACTATATTTCACAGCTCTCTTTGTCATTAGGTGTGGTTATGTGATCAAGTTTTAGGCAATGAAGTGTGAACAAAAGTGGCATGTGCCAGGTATCTTTTATAAGGCATTGCTCCATGCTTTTATTCCCATTTAGGTGGTTGGAATAGAAATGATTCTAGGATGTCAGAAGCTAGATTTTGAAGATGGCAGAGCAGTTGTCAATCTGGATTGCTGAATGATTATGTGGGAGAGGACTGCCTTAACATTAATATCTCCAGTTCTGCCTCATAAAAATAAAGTTTCATTTGAATTATTATACTCCTTCGCTATTTGTTTTAGAAGTTAGCCTACTCTAACTAATAATATGTCTACTAATGTAAATTACATAGAAGACTAAACAGATACAATTATTAATAGATTTTTATAAAAACATTTGATAAAATTCAAATTTTCATCATTGGTGTCAGCCCTCTCTGAAGTGCACCCAATTCCCTGATTTTGTTGCAGTTTGATCGTCCATCCTGATATTCCTAAACTTTTGATGAGTTTCCACCCTTTTGCTAGCTTTCCAGCCATGACCTAACTTCCATAACTTGATACCATGGCCCAATTAATAAAAAAAAGCTAAAAGAACTAAATTGCACTATGTTTTAAGGAATAATTTGATTTTCTCCTAGGCAAGCAGAATACTTTCCTCCTTTAATCCAAAAAGAGCACATAGTGAATTTATTAGTTTCCTAGCACTTGCAAAAATAAGACCCTATCAATATTCTCCCTTCAAATACAAAATAATGTCACCTATTCTATTATCAAGCTGTAAGAAATGGGTTTTGGTGATCAATTGGCATACATTGTTTTGACAGAATCACTCATAGAACAAGGCCAGTAAATGAGCCAAATGCCATCTCACTCAGGTGAAAGAACCCAGAGCACTGGCAACATTTCTTGGCAGATAATATACCCCTCCATTATCTAGGTTTGTGTACTGTTACATAATGTTCTGTGACTTAACAACACACCGCATTTTTAACAACCATAAACTTCTGGTTACAACTACGAATTGGTACATAGCTATTATCTTCTATGAAAACCATTGTGGGTTCACAGCAGCCTTCTTCATGGAAATAATTCCTGCTTCAGAAATTACAAAACTTGCAGAAGAGCAGAGAAAATCCCATTGTGTTCTACAGAATTATCTCTACTGGAAGCCTTTACAAGCAAACAAGGTTAGACATGCTACTGAAAGACAGAGTTAATGTTTGTATTATCTAAAATATGCTATTACCATGGCCAGCTCTTTTGCTACAAATGTTTTGAATTGCTTTCAATGAATTTTATTATTTCACTTATAAAGTATAGTTATTTCCTGACTTGATGTGATTTCTGTATTAATCAGGTAGTTTTGAGAACGAATGACAGAAGCCCATCTCAAAAAACTTATATTGACTAATGGACCTACGAAGTCCAAGAGATTATAAAACCTAATCTAGGCTGGGTCCAGAAACTCAAATGTTGCCTTTTTTCAGATAAACTCTCCTCATGTGGTAGCAAGAATGACAAGTGTCAATTCTAGGTACATCATTCTTAGAGCTAGAGATACAGCTGTAAAGTTCTTTCTTGAACTTTCCGATTGTTATTATCAGTGTTGTATCCATCCTTGAACCAATCACTATAGTGAGTGGATGCAATGTATTGATTGGTCAGGTCTTATGATTAGCTCTGTGGCCAACCTTCTGTACCAAAATATATGGAATGGATTCTCCATGAGAAAGAGGACTCTGTCAGCAGAAAGCAGGAGTAGTGAGGAAGCACAAGACTTAGATCCACAACAGTTAATTAATACCATGACTATTAAAGGGAAAGACATCATTATTTCTTCTTACATTAAGAAGTTGTCATTTCTGAAACTGAGGACTTGTGTTCTGCCTTGAGCGAAGTTCAGTGCTGCTATCTCTATAGGGACATTTCTTGCTATCAGGATAACTCATTCTCATGGGGACATACCTTTTTTAGTTAAGGTTATGCAATCAAATTGTCTTCTATAATTCCCTCTGGCCAATCAATTCCTATTTGGGGAATTTGTGACTGATGGAGTCCAATAAAAAGGTTGTCTGTGGTGGTTGGGTAGTCCTCTTTCCTACTAAAACTTTCCACACAATGAATGAATAAAATAGGACCACTCCTCCATTAACACCAGGCTCCTATCCATTGAGCTAATCAGTCCAGAAAGTCAGAAATAATTATGATTTAGACCGGCTGCAGGAAGATTCCAAGAAAAGAAGGGAAGAAGGAAAAAGGAAGGAAGGAGTAGAGAAACCAATGTACAGTTGACCCTTGAACAACAGAAGTTTTAACTGTGCAGGTCCACTTAGATGTGGATTTTTCCTATAAATACAGTACAGAAATATAAATATACTTTCTCTTCCTTAGAATTTTCTCAATACTACTTTCTTTTCTTTAGCTTACTTTATTACAAGAATACATAACATCATACATATAATATAAAAAATATGTGTTAGCCAACTGTATATGTTACCTGTAAGGCTTCCAGTCAACAGTAGGCTATTGGTAGTGAAGTTTTTGGAGGAGTCAGAAGTTAAGTGAATTTTTGACCCTGTGGGGGCCAGCACCCTTAACTCTCACATTGTTCAAGGGTCAACTATATATCCAGTTATTTGTCAGATGCTCAGCCAGTATTATAAGGCATGAGAGAAATACCTCATTAAAATTTGTTCTCAATCATATTCACTCTGATCTCCAGTTCAGTGGACAGAAAAGTCACTTAACCTGTTGTTGTTGGATCATTCCCTATGTTCCACTACAGACTGGGGCAAAACACCAGGATCAAAATGGCACCAAGACTTTGGGAAGGCCTATCCTTCAGTCACCCATTTATACTGGTGCCCAAACAGACACCCATGATGAGTCCAGTCCATGTGGGCATTTCAGGAAGGGTTGTCCTGCTACTTTCCTGTCAGGCTTGAGGTATGTGACTCTTAAACAGGGCTTGGAGGCCCAGGAGGTGGCAGCCATTGTTGTCTGAGATCTCACCATCATCCCTGAAACAAATGAATCCTTGAACATAGATGCCCTCTAATCTTAGGAGACATAAAATTTCTTGTCTTCCCCATTTTTCAGAAGCTCCCCACCCTGCTCAGTTTATTTCTGACCTCTGCACCTGTTCCCACTCTCCCTCTATCGGGACACTAACATCTTTTATGGCTTTAAGATCATAAAAAATAAAGTTGAACAGAACAGAACAGAAAAAGCATGACCCAGCTTCTGCTTTCTACAAAATACATTATTCTGAAAGCAAGAAATTACAAAGCATGGTTACTACCTTAAAAAGAGGAGGAAGGGGAAAATTGAACGAAAAAAAAAAATCACCATTTCCCATTAGATTATTTGCCCTATTTCTTTGATAGGAAGAAGAAAAAGGAGAGGAAAAAGAAGCTGAAGTTTGGGAAATTTAAGTAAATTGCCAAAACCCTTCTGCCAATAAGTGGTAGAATCTGGGTAATTTTTTTTTCCAGTGTTTTTTACAAACCTATCCTCATCCATGTTTTAACCCCTCAATCATCTAAAAATCAACCAAAAGTTTTCATAAATTATCATGATATAGCTTAGGATTCAAAATGGTGAGGATACTAAAATATTAGGGGGGAAAAACATCAAAAATAAAATCCCTGAGCTCCTGTTTCTTATAATTCCTTGGTAAGCAAAATAAAATTGGATGGTTTTCTTTCAGCTGAGCTGTTGTTCCTAGCTGCCTTACTCATAAGACGTCAGATACTGAAACTAAGCCATGTGGCAAATTTCTTACCACTGAATTTTTAACAGCAAAGAATCAATACGTGAATCCTCTGTTTTTACGGTTTTTACTATGTATGTTTAAAGATCTGGGGAAGTTCCCAGAAAGTGTGCGGGTTATCTGAAGTTCAAATACTATGGCAAGGAAAACTTTGTTGTGAAGAATTGTTGAGCAATAAATGCTAAGACAAGAGAGTCATCTCACAGCTAAGACAATAGAGTCTTTAAGTCTTTACAATAATGAGCCCACCTGATGATCGCAAGCTCTGAAACCTAGAACCCTTCGGATTTCTCTGAAATATAGAGCAACCGAGGTTCTGTTTAAGAGGAGAACAATCCTAGATGAGAAATTAAGGGAGTTCACAGAACATGAGATAATATATTCTCTGCAAAAATAAATAATAATGGCCTTGGTTTCAAGCATTATTACAGAAATTCTATGGAGTTGCATCACACATGCATTTAATTTACTGGAATTGCATATATGAAAAAATTACCTTTTTTTTTTTTTTAATTTGACAGACAGAGATCACAAGTGGGCAGAGAGGCAGGCAGAGAGAGAGAGAACAGAAATCAGGCTTCCTGCTGAGCAGAGCACCCGATGCGGATGCGGGGCTCGATCCCAGGACCCTGGGATCGTGACCTGAGCCGAAGGCAGAGGCTTTAACCCACTGAGCCACCCAGGTGCCCCTAAAAATTACATACTTTTAAAAGAAGCCAGATCCTGCTGATGATTATCGAAAATTTTTTCAAAGTCATCTTGACTTTACTCAATTATTGCCTTAAGTTCTAAATGTTGAATCAAGTCCCAGCACAATAGGATATTGCCACACTGTTGCTGAACTGTAACTAATGCTGGTCCTGCGTCCAGGACCACGGTCTTCTATGTAAGGCACTTAACCTCCACTAGAGTGAATCCTACTTTCCTTATCTGCAAAGTCAGGGTACAACGATCATTTTCTTACTGTCATAGTAGGTCTTCTCTAAAACTCAAATTACACAATAAATATGGTAGTACTTGGTAAACTTTCAAAACACCATTTAAATTTGAGATACCCATTGTTATTTACATGATTGTTAGTGTTATTTTTATTCTTATTATAATCAGGTCCCTGGTTTGAAGATTTAGTCAAATCTTGGAAGAGTTTATAAAGACCAGGTTTATTTTTTTTTAAAGATATTATTTATTTGTTTGTTTGTTTGTTTGACTGAGAGAGAGTGAGAGAGCACAAGAGGGGGAGTGGCAGAGGGAGAGGGAGAAGCAGGTTCCCTGCTTAGCGGGGACCCTGGGACCATAAACTGAGCCAAAGGCAGAGGTTTAACCTACTGAGCCATCCAGGCACCCCATAAAGACCAAGTTTAAAACAATTCACACTAACAGCTATCTGTCAAAGGGCCTTAGGGATCCCTTGCATCAGCACTCTCAATCCAGTTCAGAGGATGAAGTTGCTATTAGTATCTTTTCTTCAGTATTTTTGGTATTGTTAGCTATATTTTTAGTAGTTTCTCTAGGTGCTTTAGCCTGTCATTTTATTATACTCTATGATAAAGGTATATAAAATAGATAACTTTCTCCTCTTCAAAGATGACTTATAATAGGGTGATAAGTGGGACTCCTAAATGAATTACCAGAACATAAATTTCTGAAAATAAATTAGTAGATTCCCTCTAAAGTGACAAAGCAATAGCAGGCAAAATATCCCTGCACGTGATATTAGGAAACAACCTAACCGGGACTGATACCTGCAAGATCCACCTAAAACATTCCAAATGCCTATGCTACTGGATACCCCCCAGCCTATGAAAGAAGACTTCAGGGAAGAGAAAAAGTGCATGGATATGAGATCATAAGAAATCTATCTAAAAGAACGTGTCAAGGCTTTCCCCTTAACGTTCATGAGAGAGGTGACAAATCCCCAAAACAAATGTGTGTGTGTGTGTGTGTGTGTGTGTGTACATGAAGGAGGGTTTTCTAAGAAAACCACCAAGACATTGAGCGTAGCTGCCAGAAAGGGAGAGAGGCATCTCCTCCCCATTTGGGATACCTGCTTATATAATGTAACGGCCTCTCTCCTCCCTGCCCCATTAGGATGATAGGGCAAGGAGGACTAGAGCAAGAAAGCAGAGTGGAGGGTAGAAGTGGAGGCAGATCAGCCTCTTCTTCCACTGTTGGCATGACAAGAGCATGTGATTTTTACAAGGACAAGTGGAAATTTTACTAAGTAACTATTAAGGAGGCATCTCACCCAAATATCACCAGTCAATGATTATATTACCCCATTTGCTTATGTGCCTGTTGCTTTCTTGTCTGTTTCTCTCACCTTGAGGTTCAGCAACTTTTTATCTCCCAGTGCCTAGAACAGTGTCTTGTACATGATAAATGTTCAACCAAAATTGGTTGGATTAATTAACACGTAGAGACCTATCTTGTCCTCAAGCTTTATTTACTGTAATCTTCTGGTCTCCCAACTGTGTACTTGACAGCACTGGTTTACCTGCTCCTTATTTTAAAAATAGAACTCTTTAATGTATAAATTATCAACTCATAGCAAAAATTGATCTCATTAAATTACTGTTCTTACTCTATTTCCTAATTCTTCTTCTCTTGTTTTTTCTTAAACTTGGTTTTATCAATTGGCCCATATTGTAATGTATAAAACAAGCAATTATTTGAATCAATCAATCTTAAGATGCATTCCAACATTTGGTCTCATACGCTGTAACCCTCCCTTGCCAGGGAAAACACAGCAGACCTCATTTCTGGGAACTGTATCGGTTTCATTTCAGTTGTTTTCTTGGCAGTTGGCCATGGAGGTAACAAAAAAGGAAAATGTAAGCAAACATCAAAGGAGTTCAATGCTTTAAAAACTCCGAGGCACCATTTTCTAAGCCATTGCCAATCTCCATCCAACCACCGGTACCTGTTCAGATTTTAAAATAAAGCCTTGCTGTTTGCTGCAAATCTTATTTTAAACTTGTGAGGTGCAATCGATGTATGGAGCTGTGCTGCCACTGTGCAAATGAGCAGTCAACTTCAGGCCTTGCCAAATTTTCATCAGGGCGTACAAAGTAAGTGACCCTGGCAACTGGTTTTCCAGTCCTCTCCCAAAGCAAGGAGAGAAGATGAGTGCAAGAGAGAGGATGTTTGTCCATGAGAATCTACAGTGTATTAATTTCAAAATCCCTTTCTTTGGGCACTTTGGCTCTCCCTGCATTGAGGTGAACACTCCTCTTCTTCTTCTCAACCTTTGTGATGGAGCCCATTGCACTACATTCTCTTCATAGAACTTGACTCAAGCACTTCTAGTTGAAACTCATTGTCTTTTGGATAGTCAAATTCAGTGTTTCTTCTCTCCCTTTTCTCTTAGGGGATTATTTAAATTCCTAGAGAGATTACTTATCAACCCAATATGAGGAAACCGTGACTTTCCTGGTATTCATGGCCTTTTGGTATATTGTCCATTTTAATGGACAGAGGCAATAATTTTACTCTGGAAATTTTCTGTCTCCCATCCTCATCCTTGCTAACTGGGTCTCTGGCTCTGTTCTCATTGCCATTCCTGAGCTCTAAGATGTAGCTATACCGTTCATCCAGTCTGGAATTCTCTCTTTAATCTCTGCTGTGGGATCTTCTTGACCCATGACAGCCACATGGCAGCCTTGGTTCTCAACACCTCTGGGTTTCATACCTCAGTCATGCATGTGGAGAATTTTCCTATTTGACCTTTGTTCACTAATAAACAGGATGTATTCTGCATTTAGGATGTTACAATGCTTCCCCAACTCCCTTCTACATTTCCCCCCAGTATATATCCTAATAAGTATATATACTGTCTCCATTCTTTGGGATTCATCTGAGTCTGTCTCAGGAAATCTTATTCAAAGAAGATCAAGTTCCAGTTGTGTTTAACTAGTGAAAAAAAATAAGCATCTTCGTCTGTTTGATTTTAAATTTTAGTTGTTAGGGGTAGGGGCGTGCTTTAGAGAAGATTTTAAGATGCTCTAAGTGAGTCCATGATATTCTGCTCCTCTAATTAAATGTCTTGTTAATGACAGAATCCTATGTCACCATCTTTTTAAATAGATATTTACAGGTTTATTTCATAAACTCAAATTGATTTTTCCCTTGAGCCAGTCTCTGTCATTGCCATTAGGAAGGGGGTTTGGGCTCAGTCAGTCCTCAGAGGGTGACGGGTGATGGGAAAAACTCTAATCCAAAACAAGCCTGTAAGCTTTGTTGTTTCCCACAAGGAAACAAAAATAGAAATGCACTTGGTGGGAGGCTGACCTGATAGGTGCCTGGGATACCTTTGAGCTTCTGATAAAGCTGAGGGCAGTCATGGACATAATATGCAAAGAATACATGGGTTTATTTTTCTTAAGAGGAGAGGCAGTTTAAAATAGGTTCTTTCTTTACTTTTTGTAAAATATTGTGTGTTTCTTACGAAAGAATTTTTTCCCACATGAAAACTGATATTCTTTTGCTCTGATATTGCAGTTACAAAAATACTGATATGAGAAAAACATTCTACTTCAGTCCAGAATTGAGTTTTCTAAATCATTTGAATCATCCCACAAGTAGCTTGCAACTCCGTGGGCGCTTAAAAAAAAAAAAAAGCAAGCACTTTGTTGACTAATGCTCCTCCTGAAAAAAGACCACGTAGTAATTATCTTCTCCCTTTTAAAAGTGGAATAACAGTTACTCTTTGCAGATCCATAGCACCTACAGAGCTTAAAACGTTCTTCAAGCAACTTGAAAATGTTTTACATTCCTAATCAGAAATAAAATGCAGTATTATTCCCACTTCATGGGTAATAAAATGAGATATGGGGAAGAGAGTGTGGTCATTCAAGTATAATTACTCATATTTATTGAGTCTTTAATATGTGCCAAGCACTTTGCTAAATATTTTATGTACAGAGCTCATTTAACCCACATCACAATCCTATGAAGATAGTACTATTATTATCCCCATTTTACAGATGCACACGCATCTGTATGAAGCAGTTGGACAATGTGCCTAAGGTCACACAAACAGTATGTGGTAGAGTTGATATTTGAACCTTGGCCTCCTGAGTCCATTGTCAACTTTCTTATGATGCCTTTTTATTCCCTCCATCTTTTTTGAAATACGGTTGACAAAATTGTAAGACATTTAAAGTGTACAACGTGATTATTTTATATATGTACACTTGGTGAAGTGATTCCACAATCAAGTTAATTAACATATCCACCACTTCATATAATTACTTTTTCTATAATGAGAACACTTAAGACCTATTCTCTTGGCCAATTTCAAGTACTGTTAACTAAGACACCATGATATTAGATTATCTTATAACTGAAAAGATGTATCCTTTGTTCTATATCTCACCATTTCCTTTACCTTCCACCCCCCCAGCCCTTGGTAGCCATTCTACTCTTTCTTACTATGAGTTCAACATTTTCTGGTTTGTTTTTAGATTTCACATATGAGTGATACCATACAATATTTGTTTCTCCTTCTGGCTTATTTCACTTAGCATAATGTCCTCCAAGTTCAAATCCTGCAAATGGCAGGATTTCCTTATTCCTTATTTTCTGTAGCTGTATAATGTTCCATTGTGAGTGTCTGCACACATGCACATAGGCACAGGCTCCCATGCATGCATGTGTATCTTATTTTCTTTACCCGTTTAGCCACTGATAGACACTTAGGTTGTTTCCATATCCCAGCTCTTATGAATAATGTTTGAATGAGCATGGGAGTACAGATTTTTCTTTGAGATGCTGATTTCAGTTCCTTTGGATATATACCCAGAAGTGGGATTGCTAGATCACACGCTAATTCTATTTTTAATTTTGTGAGGAACCTCCAAACTGTTTTCTGTAATGGCTATGCCAATTTATATCTCCACCAAGAGTGCAATAGATTTTCTCCATATCTTTGCTAACATTTGTTATCTCTTGTCTTTTTTTTTTCTTTTATATATCTCTTGTCTTTTTGATAATAGTCTAACAAGTGTGAGGAGATCTCTTAGTGTGATGTTGATTTGCATGTCCCTGATAATTAGTGATATTGAGCAACTTTTCATTATATCTGTTGGCTATTTATGTCTTTTTTGGGAAAATGACTATTCTGGTCTTTTGCCCACTTTTCATCCGGTCATTTGGGGGTTTTGTTTTGCTATTGAGATGTAAGAATTGCTTATATTTTTTTAAAGTAACCCCTTATTGGGTATATGGTTTGTAAATATTTTCTCCTATTCCATAGGTCGCCCTTTATCTTTTTTCTTTTTCTGTTTATTTCCTTCACTGTGCAGAAATTTTTACTTTGATAGAGTCCCACTTGTTTATGTTTGCTTTTGTTGCCTGTGCTTTGGCGATGTAACAACCAACCATTGCATTGACCACGGTCAAGATTTCCCCTGTTTTCTATTAAGAGTTTTATAGTTTTAGCTCCTATATTTGTGCCTTTAATCTACATTGATTTATGTATATGGTATAAGATGAAATGAATTTTTTTTAATGTGGTCATTCAGTTTTCTCAATGTTCCTTTAAAATAAATTGTGTATTTTGGGAAGCCTTGTCGAAATTATTTGACCATATACATGTGGGCTTTTATTTGGGCTCTTTATTCTGTTCCACTGGTCAATGCATCTATTTTTATGCCAGCACCACACTGTTTTGAATACTATAGCTTTGTGATAAAGTTTGAAATCAAGAAGTATGATACCTCCAGCTTTGCTCTCCTTCTTTAAGATTGCTTTAGTTATTTGAGGTCTTTCATAATTCCACACAATATTTAGGATTATTTTTTCTATTTCTGTAAAAAAAATGCCATTGAAATTTTTGAAATTTTGATAGGGACTATTTTAGATCTATAGATTGCTTTGAGTAGTATGGATTTTTAATAATATTAATTATTATAATTCATGAACATGTGGAATCTTTTCAATAATTTGTGTCTTCTTCAATTTCTTTCATCACTGTTTTATAGTTTTCAGTATATGGATCTTTTACTTCCTTAGTAAAATTTGTTCCCAAGTATTTTTTTGTTGTTGTTGCTATTGTAAGCAGAATTGCTTTCTTAATTTCTTTTCCAGGTAATCTTAGCATGATGCTTTTGTATTATATGTATAGTGATACTGCATTATTTATCAAAATGGAAGCCAATTTTCATATTATCTGACATTTAGCTAATGTCTTTTAAAATTTAAAAAAAAAAAAGTTAGAATTAAGAAGTGTTCTCTGTGATGGAAAGTGCAGAAAATTTTAAAGAGGAAGCCAAACCAGTTCTTGAACATTTCAACTGAAGGTGGGTCTGGGTTTTCAAAAGACAAGTCAACTGCTTGGTGGTACATGGTTAAAAATATATATATTTGAGACATCAACAAATGTAGCCAAACCTGCTACTTTCTAAAGATTATCCTCTATAAAAGAAACTCAAGGTTTTGTTTTACTGAAATACCATTTATCCATTTTAAAGACTTTTGTCAATGGACTCAGATGAAATATAAATACATGTAAGAACCTACATTAATTTAATGCTTTACACAGTTTACTAAATGCCTTCCTGTAGGTATCTATTTAAGAAAGGAAGAGATGTATGGTGTTTCTTTTTTTACCCTTGAGGAAGCAGAGGTCCAGAGAGTTTAAAAGTCTTATTCAAGGTCATATAGTTGTGAAGTTACAGGATTCCAATGCAAATCAATTTCATTTCTCTTTCAACTATGTATCTCAAATGTTTTAGCACTTGCCATTTATGGAAAGTTTTCATATATGCACATTTATTGTATTCTTATAGTGGCCCCAGGGGGTGATGGCCTGTAGCATTTAAGAATATGGACTTCAACCTCGATTGACTCAGTTCAGAATCTGACTCAGCCCCTTACTGTATGATCTTAGACAAGGTACCTCACCTCCTTGGGTTTCAGTATCCTTACTCTAAAACAGGATTGTAATAATGCCTATCTCATAGAGATAAGGGCAAGGATATACCAGTATTAAGTTAGATGCTCTAAGAAAAACACTTGGAACAGTGCATGGTACAAAGTAATAAATGTGAGGTTTTTATCTTCTTGAGATTGTATTTATTTATTTTAGAGAGAGATAAAGGGCACAAGCTGGGGGAGAGGGAGATTCCCAAGCAAACTCCAAGCTGAGTGTGGAACCTGACCCTGGGCTCGATCCCCTGACCCTCAGATCATGATCTAAGCCAAAATCAAGAGTCAGATGCTTAACTGACTGAGCCACCCAGGCACCCCCATATGTAAGTTGTTACACTCACTGTATGTTAGTTCTTACAAAGAGAAAGGATTATGTCCATTTTATAGGTAAAAAGACTGTGGCTTCAAGTTAAATGACTTGCTTGTTGAGCTAGAATCCAAAACTGATCCGCAGTCTGTTCCTTACTACACCAATTTATACTATGCAGAAATCTAGACTTTATTGAATTCCATTCGAGTTGGAGCATTACAGACAAGGGTTCTAAATTAGGTGACCATTTGTGGACTTTAGGGTTTCTGAAAACCCTCTAAAATGGTATAGAAAATGTAGCTTAGTATATTTTTCTAGAGAAAGGTTCATAGTATTCATCAGATTCATAAGAGAGTCATAGAGGTTAGGGGCCACTGATTGTGACATAGTAGAGCATAATATGTAGGGCTCTAGGCTTTGAAACTCTTGAATTCAAATCACAAATATAACACTATGAGCTCTCTGACTACGGGCAACTTAATTTCTCTGTAACTTTATTTTCTCCTCTTCAGAAGAACCATAATAATTTGAAAGAATTAAATTAATTAATATGTATTAAAACACTTGGAACACTGCTTGGCACATAACAAGCTCCATATAAAAGTTGCTGTTATTATAATTACCATGGTCAGGGAATGTTTCAGACCAACTGTTTGGCACCCTATGTGTTCTCTCAATACCTCTAAGATGACCCTCAATGACCCCAACCTTCTGGCTTTCACATCATTGTGTAATCCCCTACCCTTGAGTGGACTTACTGATCTGATTCCAATGAATCAAATATGGCACAAGTCATGGGACGTCACCTCTGATATTAGGTTATAAAAAGACCATGTTTTCTGTTTTGAATGTTCTCTTTCTCTTTCTTGGACAGCTCACTCTAGGGAAAGTCACCTACCATATTATCAAGTAGCTCTGCGGAGAGGTCCAGGTAAAAAGAAACAGGGAGGCTTTTGGCCAACAATCAGCAAGGAAATGAGTTCCTCAACCTAACAGTCCTGAAGAATAGAAGCCCACACGAGTGAACTTGAAATTTTTTTCTCCAGTCAGATTTTCAGATGAGACTTCAGACCCAGCCAAGAGCTTGGCTGCAATCTCATGAGTGAACTCAAGCCAGAGGCATCCAGCTAAATTTGGCCCGGATTCCTGACCCACAGAAACTGTAAGATAATAAATATGTATTATTTCAAGCCACAAAATTTGGTGGCAATTTTTATATGGGAATAACAAATAGATTTGCATTATAAACATTATCTCATTTAGAACCACCCCATGATATAGATACTGTTGTACTTACTTATAGAGGAAACCTAAGAAATCAAATGACTAACTCAAAACAGTACTGAATTTTGCCTGATTCCAAAGCCCATGATCTTTCTTAGCTAGGATATTCTTTTGTTGGCTCATTTTTGAGATTATTTTTGATTCTGTGTATTGTTTTTAATAATTAAAGTAAGAATTACTAAAGTTATTCAGGGATGAACTTCAATCTGCTTTTGAAACTTATTTCTGTACTTTATTTTAACCAGATCTTGGAAGCCTGAGTAACTCTCACACAGCAAAACATTGGGTTTTGCCAACATTTATGTTATAGGAAATAGAATCTAAGATTTTTATAAACATGAGATTATAGACTCTGTATCTATACTCTTCACAAAAACCTCTACATTATTATTATTTATTTTTGGAAACATAGGCCTTTAAAAAAATCACTCATGTTTAAATTAATTAATGGCTTTAAATAAGATGGATAGTTATCCATTGTCAAGTGACTCTCATCCTCAAACATAATTTCCCACAATTAGTCAGTGGTCTCTTGATGCTGGGTCCTTTGCCTCTCAGTCCAGCAGTCTGTCGGTTCCATCCTTGATTTTTTAGTGCAGGAAATACTGAAAGTGCTGGGACAGTTAATGACCCATGCTAGACCATTAGAAAAAACAACAGAACCCTTTTAAACTTGCAGTCAAATTTGAAAAAGGACACTAAAGAAGGGATATTTATGACTTCAGAATATAGCTCAGGCTTCACAAACCAATTCTTGACAGAACCCCTTCTCTCTGTCTTTTTGAAATAATTAGTGACTTTAACTCAATGGAATATTAAAATTTGATTTCTGGTTACTGTAGCAATTTGGGTATAAAATGAAAAATCATTAATCCCAGAGACAAAGACATCTTGGGTACAGAGACATTCCAGTGGAATATGTTATAAAATATGATTAAATATATTTTTGTTTCAGACACACATATTTCTTTCTTTCACTCATCTGTCTGTGTTAGAATCCGCTTCTCAATATTTAAACTATCTCTAATTTCAAAATAGTCATACTTGGAAATAAATGTTTCTTGGGTCACTAGTGCCCTAAAAGAGTGACATATAGAGTTTGGGGTAGAGCAGTAGAAAAAGAGACAAACTAAGGATCAAGGGATAAGAGATTTTGATCCTGTTTAGCTACCATGTGACTTATAATGCAACTTTGGGAAAGGTGTTCTATCTCTCCAGGATCAATCTTCTTTATCTCTAAAAATCAGTCTTTAAGATTCCTCCCAATAGGCACCTGGGTGGCTCAGTTGGTTGGGTGACTGCCTTCGGCTCAGGTCATGATCCTGGAGTCCTGGGATTGAGTCCCACATCTGGCTCCCTGCTTGACAGAGAGTATGCTTCTCCCACTGGCCTCTCTCCTCTCATGCTCTCTTTCTCTCAAGTAATAAATAAATAAAATATTTAAAAAAAAAAAAGATTCCTCCCAATAATAATATTCTAGACTAAATAATTATTACCCAATCAAAAGCACCTTAAAATGTTTAAATAATGCAACCTCTAAAAAAATATGCTTAGGTTACTCCTTTTTAGCACCCTATAAACATTTATTTTGAAGTACAATGGATCCTCATTGTTTATAGATTCTGTATTTGTGAATTTGCCTTCTCACTAAATTAATTTGTAATCCCCCAAATCCAATAGTCACGTTGCTTTCATGAGCATTCAGGGACATGCACGTTGCGGTGAAAAGTTGGTTCACACAATATATATGTTCTCAGCTAAAACCAAATAAAATTCAGGCAAATTTCTGCCTTCTTGTTTCAGTTCTCATATTGTAAATAAGTGTTGTCTTTGCAGTCTAGTTAGGGCCACATTATTTGCATTTTTTTATGTTTTGCTGGTGATTTTGTTATTTAAAATGACCCCCATGGGGTGTGTGTGCACACGCGCGTGTGTGTGTGTAATAGATTCTTACTCAGCCATAAAAAATAATGAAATCTTACATTTTTCAGTGACATAGAGCTACAGAGTAAATAATGCTAAGTGAAATAAGTCAGAGAAAGACACATACCATATGATTTCACTCATATGTAGAATTTAAGAAACAAAACAAATGAACATAGGAGGATAAAGAATAGAAGAAAGCCAAGAAATAGACTCTTCACTCTAGAGAACAAATTGATAGTAACCAAAGGGGAGGTGGCTGGAGGAACTGGTGCAGTAGGTGATGGGAATTAAGGAGTGTACTTGTGGTGAGCACCAGCTGATGAACGGAAGTGCTGAGTCACTAAATTGTACACCTGAAACTAATATCACACTGTGTGTTAACTAACTGGAATTTAAATAATAACTTGGAAGGAAAAAATAAAATAAAATAAATGACCCCCAAAAGTAGTGCTAGTGTTCCGGAGTCTGAGAAGGCATGTGGCTGAGACAGGAGTTATAGGGCTTTTGACCATGCGTTCAATGCTAATAAATCAAAAATATGTATTAAACATATGTAATTAATATATATTAAACATATGTATTATAAACATATGTGTTTTTTTTTTAAGATTTTATTTATTTATCAGAGAGAGAGAGGGGGAGAGAGCGAGCACAGGCAGACAGAATGGCAGGCAGAGGCAGAGGGAGAAGCAGGCTCCCTGCTGAGCAAGGAGCCCAATGTGGGACTCTGGGATCATGACCTGAGCCGAAGGCAGCTGCTTAACCAACTGAGCCACCGAGGCGTCCCATGTAATGTGTTTTTAAACAGAAAGGCACATAAAACAAGGTTATACACTGACTGGTTGATGAAAATATTGTGACCAAATACTCACAGGGACCCTAATGTTGTATTTCCCCTAGGAGCTTGCAAAATGTCTTTTTTTCTAAAAACTATCCCTCTAGACAAATTCTTTAGTAAATGTAGAATAGAATTTTATTTTATACAGTGTTTCAGGTACTCACCAAAGTATTTGATGTAGCAATCATAATGCAAACTATAGCTAAATACTTAGGTTTCCCATCATTTCTGTTAATAATACTTTTATTTATTTTTAAATTTCTATACTTTCCAAATTAGTCCCACTTGAGTTGTATCTGAACAATCCAAGATTTCATTGTGATGTTCTAACTCCTTAAAAACATTATTTTACAGGGTCCATCCCTATCACTCTGTAAAACATTTGCCTTCTTTGAGTTCGCATTCAGCCTGCACAGTATTCTATCTCTGGGAATGTGATAGCACCATTTTGACAGAAGCATGTCTGAACATCTCAATACACTGGAGAACATGCTTAGTAAATGGGATACATGTGTGGGAGCAGTATAGTTCAAGGAGTACACTTGCTTTTCCCATAAAAAAATTGAAACTCTGTGATCTGAACCATCTGTGAACAATTTCATAAACAGAAAGAGAAGAGTGAAAACAAAAGGTTATGCTTGATATTTCACGCATTGTGTTAAAAACAGATTGCTGGAATTACTACTTTTGAATTCTGCAAATATTGAAATTGAAATTCATTTCAAATCTATATAGGCAATGGGTTTTATAATAAATAGTTTGAACTACTAGTTGAATAGGAAGAAATAAACTCCATTTAACATAGAGCAAGCCCTGTGTAGTAGCATAATGTACTGGGATATTTGCATTTGGTTCTCGCTGCTGTAAATAATTTACACCTCTTTGTCTAAAGAAAGTTGCAATGTTTTTTGTCTTTGTTTTCCCAGAAATAGGGGGGGAAACCCAAAAGATCACTTCTGAACAAGGAAGGTAACCAAAAGATACCCAAAAGATCACTTCCAAAAAAGAACTTTTCTTTCTTCTTTCTTTCTTTTTTTCTTTTTCTTTCTTTTTTTTTTCAAACATCATTTTGCATTTTTTTATGTTTTGCTGGTGATTTTGTTATTTAAAATGACCCCCATGGGGTGTGTGTGCACACGCACGTGTGTGTGTGTAATAGATAATCTTACTCAGCCATAAAAAATAATGAAATCTTACAGAACTAGGTTATCAGAGGAAAGAGATTTCAGGTTTGGGAAAGGTAATGGATTATGCCTGAAGAAGAAAGGTTTTGAAAGAATTTTTCCAGAGAATGGGGCGTCGATGTTTAAAAGTCCAGTAGCAATTTAAGTGATTGCTTCTCCAGATTCTACAACCAGGGAGATGCAAGTCTCAGATAAGAATGACTGTAGGTGTACCTGAGATGTCAGTGACCAGACAAGGCAACTCTCAGCTGCAACAAAGATCCAAGCACCTCTTTGCTGGAGGCAGAGAAAGTCCATGTACCAGTCATGACCAGTGTGCACTCTAGACCAGACCGTTCCTCAAATATTGTGTCTTTTCTTTTTTTTTTTTTTTTTAAAGATTTATTTACTAGAGAGAGAGAGAACAGGAGTTAGGGGTTGGGAGGGGACAGGGCAGAGGGAGAGGGAGGAGGAGACTCCCCAGTGAGCAGGAAGCCCAATGTGGGGCTCAATCCCAGGACCCCGGGATCACGACCTGAGGTAAAGGCAGACACTTAATCAATTGAGTCACCCAGGTGCCCCAAATATTGCGATTCTTATATGACCCTAGGCTCCCCACAAACCCACGAATTTCAGTTTTTAATCAAGTAGGGAGGAGTTATGAGTACGATCTGTTTTGTTTGTTTTTCTAGAAAGAGAAGATGTTTCTTGCACTGGGGTATAGTCAAAACTCTTACCCATGGGTTACCTCATGTAACCTTCTTAACCTGTGGTATTTGTACTATGAAACCCATTTTACAGATGAGAAAAGTGAGGTTTAGAAATGTCAAGTCAGAGAACTAGGAGGCAGCAGAGCTAGGATTTGAACCCAACCAGTCTGGCCAAGAGCTCCGTGCTCCTGAATACTCTGCTCTTCTGCCTATCCTGTCAGGTCAATGTCAGGCCACTTAACTCTTTTTTTAAAATGGTCTGCTATAAATAATTATCATGCACGTGTTTTATCTCCTCTTAGCTCCCCGAACACTGGCATACTTCTTATGCTCTATGTTTCCTACAGTGCCTTACACTGACCCCGGAAAAATCATGTCGCTCTTACACGAATATGTAAAAATCATACTTGCTCAAAAAACAGAAATGTATATATAAGTGTGCAAAACTATGTATACATGTGTGTGCAAACACACACACATGTATACATAGTTTTTAAAACATAGATGGTCAGGATTGATCAGATTCAGTGCAATAAATACCTAAGTAAAATGTCCCAAACCATGTTAGTCACATAAATTAAATGTATTAAAATACATTCCCACTAGAATGTATTGATACTTTTCAGTATCTATTTTACTTCATGACACCAGAGTATATAATAAAAATAAAAATTAAAAATTAGATGCATTTTTTTAAAGAAAGGGGTTAACTATCTCTGAAATCTATTTTGAATGGCATTTCAGAACTATTTCAGGTAAGAAATATATGATTTCTAAAGAGCATGCTGCAGGTGAAGGGGTGGATTCTCTCTGCATACTCAAATCCCCCTTCAGCCCTGAAGAACTCATACCCCAGATGCTAGAGGCCACCAGCTGCCGCTAGTCCTCAAAGCTAAGCTCTTGCCAGAAATTACCCTAAACTGGGGGAAGCTTCCTTAAGCAAGGTCATTCCTTTCTTTCTTTCCCCAGATGTACCCATCCTATCACTGGTCACTGTGGGAATATAAAGGCACAACCCTCCCTGCAAAAACTTGAGACCACTTTGGCAGGCCATAAAAATTGTCCTGCTCCCTTTAAGAGCTGGCTGTGGCTTTCCTTGAAACTACATTGACACACCCAACTTCTCCTTCTGCCCAGTCCTTCCTTCCCTCTTCTTTGCGTTGATCCAGAGTGCCCTCCAAATAAACGTCCTCATGCTAATCTCAATGTCAGTGTCTGCTTCTTGTGAAAATCAAGCTGGGACACCTCTTGCATCCAAATGAATGCTGCATGCTCACCTGACATCAGACTTGTTCCTCTGCAAGCATATTCAATGCATTTTCTTCTAGCTAAGTACTTACGTAATTTAACCTAATGGAAGCAGATAAGCCATGTCCGAAGAGTCAAGAAGCATATCTGGTCCAGCTGTGATTCCCAACATTAAAATGAGAAGAATCCCTTCTAAACAATTATCAGATCCTCATAGGATAGTACCCATTGATTGCAACTGTAGTTGCTAATGCTGAGTGCTTCTTGGGTGGCCGGCACTGTGGCAAATGCTTTGCATGAATTAGTTCGTTTAAGCCTTTTAACAACCCTCTAAGGTAGACACTATTATCAACTTATTTTACAGTGAGGCTCACAGTAGTTAAACAACATTCTCAAGGTTGCATGGTGACATGACTTTCTACAGCTTCTTAGTACTGCTGTATTGCCTCACCTAAATACATAATGACAAAGAGCTATAAAGAATTCAGTAATGCATTTAAATTACTTTCTATTTTATTCACCATAAAACAGCACCTGGATTCATTTGAAATATAGTAGTATATAAGCCCTATTTTTATTCAGCCTGCAGAAAATTTCTGGAATTCGTATGCATTTGAAAACCTCAAAAATAGCAAAACAGAAGAAAGGGGAGAGTGGGGGTGCAGTTCAAAAGTAGGTAAATGCTAAGCAGTAACCCAGAGGCGCCTGGGTGGCTGTGTCGGTTAAGCCTCTGACTCTTGATTGTGGCTCAGGTCATGATCTCAGGGTCATAAGATCCAGCCCTGTGTTGGGCTCCATGGTGAACATGGAGCCTGCTTAAGGTTCTCTTTCCCTCTACCTGAGCCCCTCCCCCAACCCAGCTCTCTCTCCCTCATTCTTTCTCTCTAAAAAGAAAAAAGAAAAAAAAAGAAAGAAGAAGAAAAGCAGTAGCCCAAGGGACAAAGTAGAAAATTTTAGTATGACTTAGTGCAGATTTAACATTGACGACCATTATTGTTTCCTGAGAGCCATCTTAGGGAAAGAAGGTGAGCACTCCAGATCTTGAGATTTTCATTAATCTCTTCAATTTTTAGAGAAGTGGCTTAAAGGGGTAAGTAGGAATGCAGGAACAACAGTCAAGGCCAATTCTTAAGTGTAAGTGCCAAGCTGGAAGCTGACTGAACAAGAGCAAGAAATGCCAATTTGGACATGGTTTTCCAAAGCTACATTTTGAATGGAGTGAATTAACTGAAGGCTTAGTGTATTCTACCAGAAAAATAGGATATTCCTCCAACCAAGTAAAATAAGCCATAGTAAACAATATTTGACAACATCTCAGAAGAGAGAGGAAATCCTAAACGTTTTAGTTTTTGTCAAAGAAAACTGCAAAGTCAGGGGCTGATGAACTCTTCCCCTTCTCTTGCCTCTCCCCTACTTTCAGGAAAAAAAGTAAAAAATAAAAACAGAAAGAAAAGGAGAGAGGGAGAAATAAGAAGTAGGGAGAGAAACAGAGAATCAAAATCCCACCAGATGCAGGCAGGAATGTTTAAAACTCTGGAACTATAGATTTCAATAAAGCTCAGCTGTTGATCTTTATATAGAAAATAATGCAAATATTATCAATTTTGACAAAACAAATAGACTAATATAAATAATTTAAGACTGTGAGGAAAACTGGAGGAGGGAAAATATTTTCTTAATCAAATTTGTAGGAGGCATCCAAAAGCTTTAAAAGAGACATACTGGTAAAATGGAAAAGAAAACATGAGCTGGGCCTAGTTGGCACCCATATCACTGTTTCAGTCTTTGAAGTCCCTCAATAAATTCCCAAGGACAGTGTAAGAATTGCTCACATCATTTGTCTGTTTAAGTGACAGACAAAATATACTAATGGACAACAGCCAGGTATGTAAATACATATATATAACTCTGATCCACAATATACAGCAACCAATCCAAGAAAGCCAAGTGCGTACCCCTCACCCATCAGACAGGATGTCCCACTCATAGTTAGCCCACCTCCAGCTTCTGCAAGCCAACAGAAGCAGGGCACCCCTGAAGCCTTCTCTTCACTCTAAAGCTTTCCTGTTTCTCTGCCTGCCTTGGAGTAACGACCAAAACACATGTGATTGGCTGACATTCTTGCTATCACAAACTTTGAATAAGTAGACTTTGTTTTTCTCACTTGGATGGTCTTTTATAAAATTTCCACACAAGAAAAGCTTTATTATTTTTATAAAAATGATACATTATCATTATATTTAAAAGCTCAAGTGATACAGGAAAGAAAAATAATCTCATCAATCAGAGAACTACCATTTCCATAAGTGAACATAATAGCAGGCTTTCTTGGATTGGTCCTAAATTAGAAGCAGAGACAAAAATGAGGTAAGTTGTGAGTTATTAATCAAGTACTATCCATTTGGGATCTGACTGGTCCAGAAGTTACTGTTTGGAATCCTGAGCAGGTTGCTAAAGATAGTGGTCTGACTTCCCATGTCTGACTTACACAAACATGCTTCTGGGGCTGGTTACTATAGGTAAAAGGTTGGTTGCTTTTGGAATCTTCCTACAAATTTGATTGAAACAATATTCTTGTAGGGGTGCCTGGGTAGCTTAGGTGCTTGGACATCCAACTCTTGATTTTGGCTCATGATCTCAGGGTCCTAGGATCCAGTCCCATGGCAGGTTCTGTGTGGAGTCTGCTTAAGATTCTCTCTCTCTCTCTGCCCCCTCCCACCCACTCATACTTTAAATAAATACACAAATAAAATCTTTAAAAAGAAAAGAAAATATTCTTGGATTACAAAAGTTGGAAAACATTTGATTATATGTCCTATTCATCTAAGCTATTTCTAGGAAATATTGACATAAGTTGCAACATAACATACAACACAGCACAGAGAGAATGAGTTATTGTGTCAGTTGGGGAAATTGACTAAACCTTGTTCTCCTCATCTCTCAAGTGACAGAGATTTATTTTTATGAATAATAAATAATACCAAGTAATTGCATCTTAACTATACTAAAGGGTTAATGTCAGGAACAAATTTAAGCTGTTTAACCTAAAAAACACTGTGCTAGGAAATTCTTATATTTTTAATTTAGTGTACTTGATTGTTTTTCTACTTGGATTAATTTTTCTAATTTTTTAATTGGAATAATTATGTTGCTATACCAAATATAAGTGATCTGATCTCAGCACTCTGATTATGTTTATATTCAGTTTGTTTTACATTGGATTTATTATGATGACGCTATTCCTATTTCTGATTAAAAAGCACTAATTAAAATGCTTCCTTAACAAAACTGGGTGCTGACCTTGTTGACAGATAGCTTCCTTTTAGATGGATTGATTTCCCCTATTTTCTTTCACTTTGGTTATCATTTTGGACCCATACCATAATTCATTAGTCTGAGAATATTGTTTCTTTCTTAATTTAACACTTCCGAACCTGGAATTAGATTCAAATCACTTTTTGTTTTAAAAATGACCATGCCTGGGCACCTGGGTGGCTCAGTGGATTAAGCCACTGCCTTCGGCTCAGGTCATGATCTCGGGGCATCTGGGTGGCTCAGTGGGTTAAGCCGCTGCCTTTGGCTCAGGTCATGATCTCGAAGTCCTGGGATCGAGTTCCGCATTGCATTGAGCTCTCTGCTCAGCAGGGGGCCTGCTTCCCGTCCCCTCTCTCTGCCTGCCTCTCTGCCTACTTGTGATCTCTCTCTGTCAAGTAAATAAATAAAATCTTTAAATAAATAAATAAATAAAAATAAAAATGAGCACGCCTGATTATGAATGATTTTATTTTGTTACACAATTCTTTATTCAAATATTATGCAACGTCTGTGAATTACTTTTACATATTAAAATAGCATCAATGAAAAAAGGGAAAATGTTACAACCCTGAGTTTTAGGACACAAGTATCTTGTATCTAGATGACTACCCTACTCAAAGCAGAGACTTATTTTACATAAAATGATAGTTCCCCTTTCTTCTGGGATAGGAAAGTGGAAGAGAGCTGGGCAGAAGCAAATTGCCACAGAACAGTCTTGAGAATAGAGACACAAACAGGGCTTAGGACAGGCAAAGTTATCCATGAGGCAAAACATCACATCCAAAAATCACGATTTTGTCTTTATCATTAACTAATTCAAATATTCTGTCCTTTTCATTACCTTCTTACTGTGGTCATTTTTGTAATGAGTATATGACAAAATTATGTGATTGTTTCTCATTAATAGAGAGAAAATTCATTCTCCATCTATTTGTTTTGCATATCAAGAACCCCATTATCTACAGACATTTGATTGGATAACAATGCCCTCATATACTGACAGCCTGCTGACTGGTTTCTTTTACTATTACCCAATGTAGCACATCCCCTTGGTATGTAGGTGTTCGCTTTGTAAGTATATCCAGCTGCTGAGTTCACCGAAATGGGCTGAGTTAATCAGGTGTGACTGATTGCCTTAATTGATGGGGGAGACACAGCAACCTTTTTCTCAGAGCAACAACATCATGTAATTACAGAGGAAGCAGTATAGCTTTTGTGAGTGGGGCTAGACACCTCTAATGACTTTAGCCAGGCAAAGGGTATTATTATCTCCCATTTTAGAGATTTAAAAAACTAAGACTAATATCAGTTAAGTAGGTAACACCTCCAAGGTCATACGCAAAAATGAAGAGCAATTCAGAATCCAGGTCTGTTTAACCCCAAAGTCTATGTTTTAAGCAGTACAGCCAGAATTGGATAGGTTGGGTTATAGCATATATAAGTACAAAAAAGATATTTCTAGCTGGTCTCAGCTCACATTTCTGAGGCTGCATATAAATGCTTCATTCGTCCTGGGTCTTTACTTTCTGGGGATTATAATATTTGACTTGTATTTTCAGCTTTTCAGGTAAGTTCCCTCAGGAAGGATACCTCATACAATTACCTTAAAAATCACTCCTTTTGGAACAGCTGGGTGGCTTAGTTCATTGAGTGACTGACTCTTGGTTTCAGCTCAGGTCCTTATCCCCCCAAGTTGTGGGATCAAGCCCTGCATCAGGCTCTGCACTCAGCATGGAGTTCAGAGTCCCTCTCTCTCCCTCCTCCCCCTTCCCACCTTTCTCTCTCTCTTTTTCTCTCTCTAAAATAAATGAATAAATAAAATCTTGGGGGGGAATCACCCTTTTTCCTTGTCTAGGCTTCCAAGACTGAACTGGGAATTGTGCTTTTATTTTTCCCAGTTTGTGGCAGGCATCCTCTCAATCCAGGATTGAACAAGGAACAAGCAGAAGGAACAAGCAGAAAGAAATAAGCAGAAGCAGCCCACACTGGAGACCCTTGACATATGTAAAAGGAAATTTCCGTCTCTTCTTTTTGACAATTGTTTACTGGGAAAATGTGTCACTTAAACTCTGTTCCCCTCTCCCCATTTAAGTCTCCTGACTACCTAATGCTTGTCTTCAAACAGGGATTCTGAGATATAGCAGCTTCCTTGCCTGAATCATTTCCTGCCTTTGGACCTTAGACTTCTCAACTGTAAAATTGGGAGGCTGGGCCGTCTATTCTCTATAGACTCTCTCTACATCATAATTCTCAGAATTTCTTTTTATGAAAGAGAACACTTGAGGAAAGTAATTCACATTCTCTATTTCCAAAGAACATAGAAAAAATATAAATCATCACTTTTTAAAAATAATATTGCTCTCTCTCTCTCTCTTATTTTTCAGGCTTTACCTTGAAATAGAAATGTAGTTTTATTTAGAAGAGCAGTTGTACAATGTGGAGAAGGAGGAAGGAGTTTTCACCATATCCAGACATATATTTACTCTCTCTACAATACCATCCTGTTATTTCACCTCCCTTTCTTTACATGTTGGTAAAATAGGACAAATGATACAGAGTTTATAGGATATTATGAAATTCATAAGATAATACATATAAAGCATCTAGTAGAGCACATGACTGATATCAATACAGATTACAAAGTTAAAAAATAGTAATACTGCTTAGAGTTTATAATTAATACCATAATATTTTTTTTTCTAACACCACATAGCATAGCTCAATTGGGCAAACACTTACACTGCATTATTCGTAAGGATCATTTGAAACTGCACAATGGGTAGAGAAAGAAAACTGACCTCCCTAAAAAGCTTTTCCATATCTTTCCCTTCATGTCCATCCTTATATTCAGAAAAAGGAAATGAAAGTGTTGGAATGTCACAAGGAAATAATGTTTTTCCTTTTGTGAATTTACATTTACAGCATTCTTTCAGATTTAAAATGTCAGCCTTTCAATATATGTGTTTGATTTCTAATGACCTCCTAGCAGAAGTGGTTTTTGTTCATGAAGAAAAATGTTTATTCTAAAAAGATTATGCTCATCCCTCCAGATCACAGCTTTATATTAACTACTTATAGCTTTAAATAAAGTAAGATTATATTGACCAGGTCTACATTAAAAAATCTATTTCCCTGATGATTTTCATTAACTAGTTATGAGCAAAATACTCTTTTAAATATTACTTTAGGGGCACCTGGGTGGCTCAGTGGTTTAAAGCCTCTGCCTTCAGCTCAGGTCATGATCCCAGGGTCCTGGGATCGAGCCCCACATCGGGCTCTCTGCTCAGAAGGGAGCCTGCTTCCCCCTCTCTCTCTGCCTGCCTCTCTGCCTACTTGTGATCTCTGTCTGTCAAATAAATAAATAAAATCTTAAAAAATATATATTACTTTAACAGATTATTATTTGCTTCATGATTAATGAAACTATTAAGAGTTATTGTTTGATTTCCTGGGGATGAACTATTTACATCAATGTTCATTTAGGAAAAGAAACCACTTTAGGTCTCATGAACAGAAGGAATTTATTTTAGGAACTGATTACCAGGTAATAAAAGATTAAAAACTGATTAGGGGACAGAGGGGCAACCCTTAGATTTACAACAACAGGAAGCCACTACCATCACTCCTAGGGCTGGAGGGACACTGAGAGGAAGTGACAGTAGGACACAGGCCCAACCTTGGGGCCAGAATCAGAGCAATGGCTGCTGTGAGCTGAAGCCCCAGAGATTCATTTGCTGCCAAATATGCCACCAGAAGCAGCGATGGCAAAGGGGAGAGGTGTTTCTCTGCCACTCTCCAACCTCCCCCTAGTGTCTTCATTGGCCAAACCTACCCTCTTAGGAAAATTCAGTTCCATGAGAAACAGGGTAGAGGAGGGATAAGGCTATGGATGGATGGATCTGAGAACAAAAAGGGGTTTAGTTGATTAGCCCAAAAGCCACATTTCAGTTAAAGTTCTAAGCTCCTGGAGGACTGGAACTGTGTCTGGTTTCCCAGCATATACATGCCATTAATTCAGCACAATGTACAAGTTGCTTAATATGTATTGACTAAAAAAAATCCATATGTGTCAGACATCCCGTAGGCTCTAGTCAGATCCTCTCAGCCACATGTGTCTGGAGTTCTTGGCCACTTGTTTTACTCCAACTCCCACAGCAGCTGACTTAAGTGGGCATAACCCAACAGTGTGTCTTGTCATCCGTTTCCCAATCCAGAGGAGCCTGCTTAGTACCTACATATGTATAACCTAGGGGTTAATGTTCCATGGGAGATTCAACTGGAGATGCCTTTGTCTCCCTCCTTCCCTCCAATGAAGTACTGTTGTTTATGAACATTTCCAGAAAATGATCCTATGGTGCTAAGCTGTCAGTTGTTCTATATACCAAAAGGAGGTGTCCTTGGTAAATGACTTGCTCGCCTTTCTTGCCTCCTTCCCTGTTTGCCTCTCTTCTGCTTCCCAGGGATAAAAACATTCCCTCATGAAGTACTAGCACCGAAAATTTTGCCTCAGCCTTTGCTTCCTGCAGAACCCAAGCTGAGGCACTGGTAAAACTGAGAAGCAGCACAGTTAGAAGTCAAGAATTATGGGTTCAAGTGTGAGCTCCATCTTACTCAAATTTTATTTACTTTTTTCATGAACATTTATTGAACAGGTGCTCTCAGCAAAGCATGGTGGTGTAGGTGCTAGGTGCTAGGACATAAATTTGAAAAGAAATGGGTCTTGGTTCTCAAGGACTTCACATATTAAGAAATGACAGAGGTGTAAATGAATAATAATGTCCTCATCTGTGAGATAAGAATGTCTTCTATAGCTCAAGTCAGTGGTTCAAACTTCAGACTTGGAACATAGTGTCACAAATAAATTGTTAGCCTCAATTATCTGCTATTTCCATCCTGATCTATGCAGTGTCTTGTCATTATATAGATCATCTTGAATCCTGAATATCAATTGCCCTCAAAATATATTTCTCCTATATTATTTAAAAATGAGAATGCCATCTTTTTTTTTTTTTAAGATTTTATTTATTTATTTGACAGACAGAGATCACAAGTAGGCAGAGAGGCAGGCAGAGAGAGAGGAGGAAGCAGGCTCCCTGCTGAGCAGAGAGCCCGATGTGGGACTCTATCCCAGGACCCTGAGATCATGACCTGAGCCGAAGGCAGCGGCTTAACCCACTGAGCCACCCAGGCGCCCGAGAATGCCATCTTAAGTCTAACCTACACTTGGTGATTTTCCTAATGAAATAATCAGGGATGCATACAAAGATACATGGACATGGATGCTTGTAACAGCACAGTTTATAAGTAAAAGGCATCGGAAACAACATAAATGTCCAACATAGGCTAAAAAGATTATGTAGCATTTCTATGGTGGAATACTAATGAATCTCTAAAATATATATAGATGTTTATTTATTGCATAGAAAAAATGTTGGGGAGATCTGTAAGTGGGAAAAATTCATACTTTCAATCAGTGAATAAAATATCCTATTTCTATAAACAAATTACATATATTCACACAAATCTAGATGAAAATACAAAACAATGGTTGCATTAGTTATGTTTGGATGGTAGTTTATCTGTATAATTTTTCTACTATAAAGATTATTTTTGAGCATAAAGGCATAATAACTTTAAATAAGGTACTAGAAATAATCTAACAGTCAATTTATTCACTCAGGCACCACTACAAGGGAAGTGACAAAGTATTATTTCTTATATCCTTCCTTCTGTTAATCTACTTTAAAACACCAGTGATACTAAACATTTTCTCCATGTTAAAGAAAACAAATTAAACAAAAGAGAAATTCCCCTCTGTATCATTTTACATTAAACCTTCATTTTTATGAGGGATGCTAATAGCTTAACAATTTTGATATCTCTTGGAGCTCATCAAATTGGGTTTCTTTCTGAATAGTAAATTAACTTTTAGTGAATTATAACCTGGAATAGAAGGGAGCAAACTGGTCCAGTATTGAAAACACCTGGTTTTGAAATCAGAGTCTTGGTTTCAAATCCTGTTTCCTCACCAACCAGCCGTGTGAACTTGCACCTCAGTTTCTTTACATGAAAAATGGGAATAATAACATCTGATAAACAATTTGTGAAGTTGAAATGAGATCATGTCTGGGAATAGCCCAGCACAGGGCTCAGTACAGAGATACTCTATCAATGAAAGCTAGTTCTTTTCCTTTTTTTTTTGAAGATTTTATTTATTTCTTTGACAGAGAGACAGAGAGAAAACACAAGTAGGTATAGCAACAGGCAAAGGGAGAGGGAGAAACAGACTCCCCACTGAGCCACAAGCTCAATGTGGGGCTCAATCCCAGGACCCTGGGATCATGACCTGAGCTGAAGGCAGATTTGCTTAACAGACTACATGACTCAGACACCCCCCTTTCCTTCTTTTACCACTCCAAAGCCTATAAAGAAATAGAAACAAGAAGGAAGTATAGATTATACATTTGGATGTATCCTAATTTCCTCTTCCCTGGATCTTTCTACTACTTTGAAATATGAAGGAAATAAAAACTGGGATTGAAAAAAGAAGAAGTTGGGTGCCTGGGTGGCTCAGTGGGTTAAGCCGCTGCCTTCAGCTCAGGTCATGATCTCAGGGTCCTGGGATCGAGTCCCGCATCGGGCTCTCTGCTCAGTGGGGAGCCTGCTTCCCTCTCTCTCTCTCTGCCTGCCTCTCCATCTACTTGTGATTTCTCTCTGTCAAATAAATAAATAAAATCTTAAAAAAAAAAAAAAAGAAAGAAAAAAGAAGAAGTTAAAATACCAGTGGAAGGCTGAAATGTCATTACATCCATATTGCATTTACCCAAATTTATTTCTGAGTGGTCCCAATTCGAAACAAATACTTCTTTTACCATTTTATAAATTGAAATAGATTATTCACATATTTTCTCATTTAGGGAGGGGTACTGTTCTCTTTTAGAAGAACAATTTTACTGTAATGTATTTTCATGTGTCAGAAAATTCATTTTTAGAATTCATATTTCTGCTAAAGTATCCAGTTAAATGATTCTCAATATACTATAATGTATCAAATCCTACCAAAATGAATCTCTTAAGTATAAAAATTAAATCTCTTTCCTGTCATGTTCATACTGTTAAACTATGTGGAACATTTAAAAAAGAAAGAAGAACAAAAGAAAAATAGAAAGCCATTTTTCAATAAAAGTTCAAAATTCCCCAGAGAAATGAATTTGTCCTTATCATAGCTTCTTCTGTAAATGGATGATTTATCCAGAGAAAAATAAGTAATTGGGTGAACATCAGAAGACATATTGATATGAATACAGCTACAGGTATATCCTAAATTTGCTCTCTCAGGGAATCTTAAAGAACATTTTCCTCTTGATACGGCCAATCAGACTTTACTCTTGATTTTTATCTTTTATCCCCTTATCTTCAGAAGATGCTTTGGTGCCTTTCTTAGAGTAAAAAACAGCTCCTCTTCTTGGTCCACAACCATATCTGTGGGGAAATCCCACCTCCTAGGTAGAGAAGAAATGTATGGAGAGCTGGAGACAGGGATGAGCGGTAATCACAAGGACAGGGAAAAAATGGTGATCACAACAATCTTGAGCTCATCCACCCTATTCCTTTCCAGAAACATAAGGATGGCTGATGAAAGAGCAACATGGCCCACTGTCTCTCTGTGAAGTCCAGAGTAGACTAAATATGAGTGAACAAAGAACAATACACACTGACTGGGGCCCAGTACCAAGTCTTTAAATTCTCAAGGTCCTTACAGACCTCTGAGATGTAGAGAGCTGGATGTGGTATTGGGTCAAGGTCCCTTAGGGTACAGGTTATATATGGCTTCACATTTAGTAGAACCACACATTTTAAAAGTAATTTTCATATTCTTCTATTTTCCTTGTGTCAAGACTATTCTGGAATGACTATTCTGGAATGACCTACTCCGCTTTCAATTAGAAGTTTCAAAGCATCTTAAGAAGTAAGTTCAATTCGACTTCTGCCAAATCACAAGGTGATTGAAGGAAACCTATACAAGAGTTAAATGTATTCTACTTCTCCATCAGGCCAGCATTTTTATGTTTTCTGACTTGGGAGAAAACCAGAACCAAGTCTGAGACAATAGAAAAGAGAGTGACACTGTTGGCTCCCAGGCACAACTACACATCACAAGAAGTAAACTGTGAGAAAAGGAGCATTGAGAGGGTTGAGAAGCAGAGTCAGCAGGAACAGACTGGGTCAAAAGATGGATGAAACCACACTGATGACCACACCTGGAGAATGCCATAACAAAGCTAGTTCAACTCCAAAGAAATAGAAAACCTCCCAGAAGGTGAAGGGCTGAGCAGTGACAGTGCACAGGCTTAATAAACAGCAGGAATACTAGACCCCATTGTGTCACTCAGAAAAATCTATCTGAAAACAAGGCAAGGCTGGGCAGGCATGGGGGCTTGAAATTCACACAGCAGGGTGAAAACAAGAACATAGTCCCATTTGTCTGGTGGAAGTAGAAGGCAGGGCACCCTCTATTAGCTAACGTTTAGAGCAAGGGACCCTCCATTACCTGCAGTACAAGACAGGGCACCCCTGGGTCAGTTGAAGCAGAGGGCAGAGCTCCTCTGGGCTGTCTGAGTGAGGGGTATGGTTTCACCCCAGCTTCCAGTATCCTAGGCAAATCAAAGAAGAACACCATTTGAAAGAAACATGACAAGACCCTTCCTCTTCATAAAAGCCTAGTTATAGTGGTTTTTTAAAGATTTTATTTATTTATTTAAGAGAGAAAGAGAGAGGGGGGAAAGAAAAGAGAAAAAAAAGAAAGAAACAACAAGCAAGGGGGAGGAGCAAAGGGAGAGGGAGAAGCAGACTCCAGGTTGAGCAGGGAGCCTGATGCAGGGCTGCATTCCAGGACCCTGAGATTATGACCTAAGCTGAAAGTAGATACCTAAAGGATTGAGCCACCCAGGTGCCCCAAAGGCCAGTTATTGTCTTGCTTAGGTATCTCTGAAATTCATGCCACAGAACACATTACTATCCTACATTCCTTTAGAAAAGCTACTCTCCTCTCTTTCTCTTGCAAAGTATCTTAAAATTTCTGCGTCACCCCTTTACTCCTATCCCTGGAGCTCTATGCTTTCGGACAACTCTACCTCCACCGAGCACTGCCTGTCAAATGCAGTTTTACCTTCCAGTCTAGCGTCCTGCAGACTCAGGACCTCAAGACTGGCTCAGTCTTCCTGCCTTCATCCTTACCCCTCTATGAGCCCCAGTTACAAGTAGGATTGGACAGTGGGTAGTCATTTGATGACATCCTTTGCACTTCAGACCTTTGAATTAAGCAACCAAGATTAATTTCCAATGGGGGTCATCTACTCTTCTGGATATCTCTTAAATCTGTTCTCAGTTATCCTGTCTCCTTCTGTAGTTCAAGACCCATAATATCTTGAATTTATTAGTCCAAACATCCATCCAACTCTCCTTCCTTTCTCCAGCTTTTTAGAGCATATGCACAAATGTCTTTTATACAATATGATGAGATAATTTCCCTGAAATACAACCTGACAAATCATTGCTCTGTCAATGATTCCTCAGTGACTTCCCTTGCTTTTGGATAAAGTCTAGCTACCACAGTGCCTGGCACTGTGTGTGTGTGTGTGTGTGTGTGTGTGTGTGAAAGAAACAAAGAGAGAGGGACAGGGAGAGACTGCCAGGCTGTATTGATTATACTCCTGGAAGGGACTGAGTTCCTTATAAATCTCTTGCCTCTCTCATTATGAAGAACAGGCTGGGGCAGCTGCAGATGGAGACTGGCAGAGTGGATATGCACCCAAGTCACGGGAGCAAGCTCTTCACAACATCAAAGTAGACAAACCCTGTCATATGTCTGCCTTCACCTGGAGGGATGGCGCCCAGTGGACCCAGCATCACCTAAATGTTACTGTCCCAACTCATACATTTGAGGGAAAAAGATGAGGTGGAAGGTATCTGTCAGGTAGGAAATGTGCTCATCTACTCCCCGGGATTTATCTGACACATAAATTGTGAGACACCTAACACAATGTTAGGAATATGCTTCTGAACACAAACTTTATACATGGGATTTGGAGATTTCAGTTTCCACCAGAGAGCATGACTCAGGGACATGCATAAACAAGAATAGATAAGGGTTCAGGGGCTCAGGTGAATTACTCAGTCTACTTTCAAATTACGATGGCAGAATCCAGAAAAGTATCCTCAGCTCACTGACTTCAGTGTGATGAGCTCTGAAAAGCACCTTGGAAAGTGGGAGGGGAAAAGCGCTATTTGTATTCCCTTGCCATGTCATGGTCACGGAGTGAATGTCATTTGAGCAAAAGCATCATCTACTCAGTGGCAGTGCTTAGACACTTTGTATTCTAAGTTGGAAATATAAGTGAGGTTCATTTATCAACATTCATCAAATTTTTATTGAGTACCAGCCATACGATGGGTATTGTTCTGTGTACTGAGAATACAGTGATGAAAAAGTGCATAAAAATGCTGGTCCTCATCCTCAGGGAACTTAAATCTTGGATAGTATCTAGCATTTTAGATGAAGAGAAGTGATCTCAAGTAAAACAAAGGAGGATATGAAATATTGAGGGAGATAGAGGTTTTAATCTTTCAGCTGTGGTCTGAGAAGGCCTCACTGAGAAGGTAATGATGGTCTTTCATCATATTTGGGAAAGTTTTCGTTACTATTTCTTCAAATATATATATATTTTTTTCTGTCCCATTCTCTCTCTCCTCTCTTTCTGGGGCTCCAACTACACATATGTTAGGTGTTTTAAAGATCACTTTTCTCTGTTTCTTGGCTTAGATCATTCTATTAACCTTTCTTCAAATTTATTCAGCCTTCTGTTTTTTCCATTCTGCCATGAAGTACAGCTAGGCACTTTTTTTTTTTTTTAATTCCAGATACTGTATTTCTGCATTCTAGAATTCTGTTTCTTTGCATAATTTCTATTTTTCTGTGGAAATCTACTCTATTTCTTTTCTTTTTTTTTTTTAAGATTTTATTTATTTAACAGAGAGAAAGAGAGATCACAAGTAGGCAGAGAGGCAGAGGGCAAAGCAGGCTCCCTGCTGAGCAGAGAGCCCGATGCGGGGCTTGATCCCAGAACCCTGAGATCATGACCTGAGCTGAAGGCAGAGGCATAACCCACTGAGCCACCCAGGTGCCCCAAAAAACTACTCTATTTCTAAACTGAAATTTATCATTTGTTTTCCGTCTTTTCAGAGGACGCATAGTTTCCCTTCCAACCTTGAGCATCTTTATAACAGCGAATTTCAAACCCTTGTCTACCGGTTGTAATATCTGAGTCATCTTGGTGTCAGTCTCCATTGATTTCATTTCAGAATAAGTCACATTTTCCTGAATCCTCTCATGTCCAGTGATTCAGGGATATAAGCTAGACAGTAGAAATGACATGTTGTAGAGATTCTGGAATATTCCTGCACAGAGTGTGACTTGTTTTTGAGCAGGTGATTCACTGGCACAGGGTTCTGTGCAGTGTAAAGTGCTGACCTGCTACAGCTCAAATCTCAGTTCAGTTCTTTTAGCTAACTGGGCTTCTTGGAGTCTGACCTATGCTTGCATGTTTCAGAGGCCTGTTGGAGATTTTGACAAAGTTTATTCACAGAATTTTGAGCTCTCCTTCTCTGGCTCCCTTGTTGTTATTGTTACTATTTTTCTAGGGTGCTCGAGAAGGACTATTGTTGCCTCAAACCAGTAAAACTATGGGCTTTATTTCAGAGCTTTATTTACTCTGCACAGGGCAGACTGAGGCCTGCCCTCAGATGAAAACCTCAGAAAACTAGAACATCAAAGAATTCTTCTTTCATGTATTATCTATTTTCAGCATCTGCTTGCATCTGATCCCTTTCCTGTGCCTAAAATGTATTGTCTTTTTTGGTATTTTGTTTTGTTTTGTTTTGTTTTGTCTTAAAGATTTTATTTATTTACTTGACAGATCACAAGTAGGCAGAGAGGCAGGCAGAGAGGCAGGCAGAGAGAGAGAAGGAAGCAGGCTCCCCACTGAACAGAGAGCCCAATGCAGGGCTCAATCCCAGGACCCTGGGATCATGATCTGAGCTGAAGGCAGAGGCTTTAACCCACTGAGCCACCCAGAAATCCCTGTATTGTCTTATTTGTTATCTATGGTAAGATTTACCATAATGAACTACTTCATTATGGATAGAAGCAGAACTGATGAAAAATTGGTATCTGAACAAATACCTAAAAGAAGAATGGGAGCTAGCCATGTAGACACCTGTGTGAAGAACATTTCAGGAAGAGGGGACTGCATGGGGACAGGTCCTGATGGAGAGCTTGCCTGGTGTGATGGAGGAATGACAAGGAAGTCAGTGTTATTAGAGTGAAGGAAGTGAGGGAGAGAAAACTAGATGAAGTCAGGGAGAGCAGAGAATCAAGCTGCATTGGGTCATGTCGCCACTCTGAGGACCCTGGCTTATACTTTGAAATAGGAAGTTTATGAAGGGCTAAATTTTGAAAATCATTGGAAATAGGTTTCAAACAGTTAGGCTATCTGAGACTATGGAGAATACCTGGCATCTGTTTACATGCATAAAATGACCAGAACCGTGTAGGTTTTCCATTCATGTTAGGTCTCCAGCTCCCTCCTCTCTTCATCCTACTTATTGTGTACCATCCACAGTGGTAGGAGGGGCCCTTGTGAGCGTAACTAACAGTATAGACTCTATAGTCATGACATCTAGGTTCATATTCTAGCTCTATTGCTTAATTTGTGAACTTGGACAAGCTATTTAACAGTATTGGACCTCAGTTTCTTAATCTTTAAAGTTAGAAATAATAACAACAATATCTATTTCATGATGTATTTTTAACCTAGATAGGGCTTATCATAAGTTATAGAATATTAAACGGGATAGTGCACAAGAAGTAATTAGGCAAGATTCTGGTTGAGAGTAAACACTCATTACTCCCTACTAATGTCATTATTCCTAATCCCATAGTTGCCCAAGGAATATGTAAAAAATTCACTCATAGCAGGCATATGAATCAGTCAGAAAAATTTGCACAGAATTCACTGAACCTTAAAAAAACTAGGGTAGCAATGACTGAACAGGGTATGTCTTAATAAAAATTTCATTTGAGTTCATGTTGTTTTTTTTTAAGTTGTTTTCCCACCTTCTTCAGAAAATGAGGCTCATTTTCCATTTCTTACATGTCGCTTCAAGAAATACGGAGCTCTGGCTTCAAAGATGTCATTCTATTTCATGATGTGATACAATTTGCTGAACTAAAGCAATCTTGGGTGAGTCACTGTGAAAAAAAAACCACCGCATCATCTGGGCAATTTTATCTTTTTAAGAAAGAGGCAGCAGGGCATCGTGTTTTTTCTGAGCTCCTCAAGTTGTGGCTGAGAATAAAGGCAACATAAAACAACAACAACAAGAACAACAACCCACATGCTTCCCTCTATCAACTATTCTCATCCCAGTGCAGCTGGAATACTGAGAATGTAGGTTCTGCTATCATGGTGTGTTGAGATCCCGGCCCTGTTACTTGTTAATTATGTGATCTACAGTAATCTGCTTAACCATTATGTGGCTGGGCTGGCTGTATCCTTCTCTTCAATACAGTAGAGCTCTGTTATGAAGTGGTTGCAGAGTCGGCAACTGCATTTTCGTCCTTTATTAAATCTAGAAGGGGCTACGTGAATGAGTTCTGGTCAAGAGAGTATACTTTCTGCATTGGCCCATTAAATCAACCTCTATGCTCTCTTCCCTGATTCCTGGTGGAATATTGATGTCCAGAGAAACTATAGCGTCCATGTGTTGGGGGTGGTAAAACCTCTCTTAGCCTAGATCTCTGAATGACTATGAGGTCCACCCTGCCCCACCACCAACACTACCTTCTTTCTCTGATACTGAAATTGTTTTATTCAAAGAGACCCTTGAGATTTCAGGGTTTATCTGTTACAGCACTACCTTACCTAATACATACTTTAAGCCTTTCATTCTTCTATATAAAGGGAATAATAATATTGATAGAAATAATAGCTACACAGAGTGTTGTGATAATTAAATAAGTACTGTAAAGCACTTGGCAGAGTGCCTGAAACCTAGTAAGTGCTCAAAAAATATTAGCTATTACATTCACTAAGATATCTTTCCTTTTACTGCTTCTGAAATTGGTATATACAATTCCTTTGCTACCAACAATCTCTGGAATAAACTGATCTTCAAATGACAGTAAATCTCACATCAACAGTTTCTTAGCATTGAAAAAATATGCTACTATTATTGCTATTGCTATTATTATTAACTATCTACATTTTTACCAAGATCATCATACAAATCATCTTTCTTCTCTGTTTTCCACAATGTCCCTCTGGTACTAATCTGTCTTTGTATATCAATGATAGCCAATAACATCTTTTCTTGGGAGGAACTTTTTGTTTGCGAACTAAGGAAGTGATAAGATACATAAGCCTCCTGCTGGCAGTATCTCAGACCAGCATACAACCTTCACCAAGTCCTTTGAGTTATTTAAAAGACAATGCCACACAAGAGATGCTACTTGAGATATTGTTCTTCATTACTTATTAAAATGACAGCATGTACGTTAGTAGAGGACCTGCCTTACAGCGGCTGGTGAGGGAGGGGGGAAATGGACCAATCTTTCAGTCCCTAGCTGCTGATGGTCCTGCCCCGATTGTGAGTTCTGACACCCTGTTACATGCAACTCATGCATGTCTGTTTCTAAATTGATGAGAACTAGACCTAGTATCATCACAGGAGAGGATTTACTATGCATGATACAGGAAAATGTAAGGCGAGACTCAATCTTTTGCTCTGACCTGGGTGTGCAGGGGTTATAATTTGAATACTGGGCTGTCTTCAGGCTGACCTCCCTCCTGAATTCCATCGTGAGTGCCCAAATAGAACAGCTGGGTTTATGCATACCCTCCTCCACGGCTCTCTCACTTCTATTCCCTGTTTGCACCATGCTTTTCACTACGAATGGTATATAACTCTGAATCACAATGGTCAACATCATTATCATCATCATCACCATGGTAATAATAATAATAACAGCTGGCTTACTGAGCATCTTCTGTGTATCAGGAACAGATTGCTTCATACATATCCCTTTTTACTAATATGCATGACATATTTTCAATGTAGACATTATTATGCCTGTTTTAGAGATGTGGAAACTGAGGCTCAAAGTAGGTAAATAGTTTACTTATAAGGAGTAGATCCAGAACCCAAATCCAGCTCTGATTTTAAAATATGTGAGTTTTATCTTTTAGCTGGTCATCTTTTTAGCAGGTTGTGTCCCTGAGTCCCTACTTACTTCCTACCTACAATGGTAGACTCTGTTCCTTTACACAATCAATTGGCTTCGCCTCTGCAAAAAGCCAAATGGGGTGGGGCAGCAGGTGGCTCAGTGGGTTAAGACTCTGCCTTCAGCTCAGGTCATGATCTCAGGGTCTGGGGAACGAGCCCCGCATCAGGCTCTCTGCTTGGCAGGGAGCCTGCTTCCCCCTCTCTCTCTGCCTACTTGTGATCTCTCTCTCTGTGTGAAATAAATAAATAAAATCTTTAAAAGAAAAAATGAGCTGCCTTACAATATACACTATCTCCCTTCAAACATGGAGATTTGGATACCACTGACCTTTTCTGGAGGAGAAAGTTAAACAACCTAACCGCTATGTTGGTTCTATAAGCCTTGGCTTTGTAGATCCCAACTCTCTCCTTATTCTGTGGCCTCTCACATGTGTTCTCTCTACCTCACAAACACTCTCACAGGTATTGATAAAATCCAATGAACAAGAGAGATCTGGGGCCACTTATCCCATATTCAAAAGTAATTAATCAGATCCTTCTTTTAAAAAAAATCCTTTGGTTGTTATTTAAGTGCCCCTACTGCAGATCGCGACTCAAACCCAGAGGCAGTTTATAGATTTTTGAACTCTAAAGATAAAGTTAATATTTAAATAAGATTATTTTGAAATCAAGATAAGTAAAGGATGTAGCAAATTAATGACAAAATAACCAAGTGGCCCCCAATTCTACTTTGGTTCTAATTCTACTTCGGTTCTAATAACAATGGACTCAAATCCAACTCGGGCTTGAACCATTTCTCTAAAGCTTGTAAAATAAATTATAAGGTATTAGGAACCACCTTATATCTGTCTAATACTATGAAGTGTTTTAAGAACATGTCCCTAGGGGCGCCTGGGTGGCTCAGTGGGTTGGGCTGCTGCCTTCGGCTCAGGTCATGATCCCAGAGTCCTGGGATCGAGTCCCGTGTTGAAAGGGAGCCTGCTTCCCTCTCTCTCTCTCTCTCTCTCTGCCTGCTTCTCTGTCTACTTGTGATTTCTCTCTGTCAAATAAATAAATAAAATCTTTAAAAAAAAAAAAAAGAACATGTCCCTGACTCACCTGATTTGTAGGGCCACGCAGAGATGAATGGCATGACAATCAAGAGTGATTATAACGGTGGTACTGTAGCGTAGTAGGAAGGCACACAGACTCTAGACCCAGTTTCCTCTTGTTTCTGCCATCTGTTAGCAATGTAACCTTGGGCAGGTTACTTATCCTTCCTCTACCTTAGTTTTCTGGACTACAAAGTCCAGAGGATTATAATTATATCTACCTAAAAAGGATCATAACTATACCTATATGAAGGAATTATGAGGAATAAATGAACATACTGCTTTAAGAGAGAAATTAGCCCACAAAAACACTCAACGACTGTCAGCTATTACAATAGTCCTGTCTTCCCATATCCTCTTTGGAAACTCACATTATTTTTTCCTGTTTTTTGCCTGCTCCATTGCCCTTTATGACCCATTAGAGCACCTACCTCAATTCTCAGCTTCACATCCCAATTTACTGCCTATGTTTTCTCTCTTTGCTTGACATTTTCTGCTTTGTAACATGTTAAAGGTGACTTGCATCATCTTAGGATCCCTTTTCCTTACCCTTTCTAAGTATTGATGGTCTTAACTGTGCACAGACTGAAATGCCAATTGAATATTACCCCCACCTTAAAAGACCACCAGAGACGTGAGTCAAAGCCAATCAGCAAGGGTCGTTTATTGCAGGTTCGAACCTGGACCTCTGCGGCGCTCGTTGCCGATAACACCGAGAGGTCCAGAGCTGGGTCGGTGCAGGATTTTTATAGACAGATACAAACAAGTTTCGGGATACCTGAGGACTTATCCAGACAGTAACATTGATTTCTTCCAACTCTTTCATATTCCTTACACTTCTCAAGAATCTCTTTATATTTTTGCCCTGTGGTTTTCTGTTTCAGGCCATTTTCATTATTTTCTAACTATTTCTTACTTGCAGTAGGTGTTCTAATCAAGATTCTCTAATATTCTGTTCATGAGTGCTTATCTCCTTGCTTACCACTCTCAGAAATTTGGTCTGATGTTTAAGAGCATCCACTATCAGAGCAGTAATGGATGGTTACAGGATCCATTTTTAAAATTTTTTATTTACTTATTTTTTTACTCCATCCACTGGTGAATGGGTTATTGGATGACTTCTCTCGAGAAAACTTTCTTCTACTTCTTAGAACTTACAAAGTCTCTTCTATTTTCTGGCCCACGTGAATCCCCATCTTTGGCATCTTACACCTCTCACATCCTGTAACTCATGAAATCCACAAAAATGAACACAACTCCCTATTTAAATTTTTGAAGCTGATCTGAAAGTTGAAACTTCTCAGGCAGGGAGTAACAAAGTGCTTTGCTACAGAGTGTCATTTTGTCTCTAACTAAAAACATAACGACTGTGCCATTGACTTGCAAAAGAAGCCTGCCCTCATTCTCAAGCAGAAAATTGTCTCTGCATTTCCCATACAAAAGATGCTTTGTGTAATGAGAAGAAGGGATGAGAGCGAATAGAAATTCAAAATATATTCTCTTCTTCTACATATCTTATTTTGTTCAGAGTATAATTAAGGGAAGGACTTGGCACTGATCTTTGAAAAGAGGGTATGGAACTCATCAATGAATTTTGAATATTCATCCAACAAGGTTCCCGTGTCTGAATGAAAAGCCTAGTTTAGATTGTGATCATGCACACTGAATACAGCTTTAAAAAGCCCGATTCACTATTATCACCGTTTGTACCGTTTATATCTCCCCTTTTCACTCTATGACAGAATACAAAGACCTTGCCACTCCATCCCCAAAAGAAGGAATCCAAAGTGTCTGAAGAGAAAAAGGTTGTATTTTTGTTTTAAAATATGAAGTGTTAGGCGCAACTGATTTTTTCATGTATTTTTCTCCTTGCATAGCAATCTGAGAGTGACAAGCTTAGTCTCTGGAATTTCCACTTGATCTTGGCCAGAGAGCCAGTAGGATTAGATCAAAAGATACGTGGAATCGTCTGGCATAGAGTCTGGCACAGTGAAAGCATTCAATAACTGTCGCATCAGAACCTGAAGTTCTCCCTGACTGAGTAGTCAAACAAAAGGTTATCCTTCCTGCACTAACTTTCTTCCCCATTCACTAAGACTTGATCAGCAGAGACCCCGGGCCCATCCCATTAAATGGGGGTGAGAGCCCCAGAAATGGTCTGGAAGCATTGGTACATGCTGGTTCAAAGTCAGGGACAAACGGCTGAGTCCGGAAACAGAACTGAGAGCCCAACGAGGGGTATGCTGTTTACCTGGAAGAAACAAGTACTCAAGGGCAGCAAACAGGATATGACTCTATGATATTTGACATTTTTTTTTCCAACTCTGAAATCCTATTAATTCCCTGATCCTTAATGCACAAAGTGGGATACAACCATAAACTGTCCGTGATGAATTTTAATTTCCCACATCCCTACATTGGCAGATTCCTCAATCATATACAAAGCAAGACCACAGCTGCAACCTCCTAAAATCAACAGATTCCTCTTCTCTGTAGTAGCCTGAGAACTTCACAGTCTGTTACACCAACTATTTTACCTTCTACTATCTCTGTTGCCCAGAGGCCAAGACCAATGTTGAGACAGGAAGGGAGAACTGGAGTTCATGAATTTACAAAGGAGATACATGGAATCCTGCCCAGATGATCTCATGGAAAATCCTCTGTCACTGACTCACATTCTGAGTTGAAACAGTCTCTCTCCCCTAAACCTAGTGCTCTACAAATACAAACAGCTTGTACATGGTAAGGGCTCAATGAACACTGATAATTGATTCCCATATCCTCCTTTTCTGTTTTTCTTTTCTATGAATTTATTTTTTTAGTTCAAGTACAATTAACATACAGTGTTATATTAGTTTCAGGTGTATAGTACAATGATTCAACAATTGTATACATTTCTCAGAGCTCATCATGATAAGGGTATTCTAAATCCCCTTTCTCTATTTCACTCATCCACCCACCCACCTCCCCTCTAGCAACTACCAGCTTGTTCTCTGTTTAAGTATCTGCATCCTTGTCTCTTTTTCTCTTTGTTCATTTTTTGTTTCTTAAATTCTACATATGAATGGAATCATATGGTATTTATCTTCTTCTGACTGATTAATTTCATTTAACATTATAGCTTCTAGGTTCAATCATATTGCTGCAAATGACAACATTTTGTTCTTTTTTATGGCCAAGTAATATTACTGTTAGGTCCCCCAATAATGGGTCCATGATTAAAGGAGCAAGACTGATACAAAGTGAAAGCCAAGCAAAGCTTTCTTTTATGCCAAGCCTCAAGAATCAAACCGAATGTTCAGGGCCATACCTCTCACAAGAGAGGGCGACCTTTCTCTGTTTCACAGACTAGTTTTTAAGGGCAAAGGCCATGCATTTGGGCCTGGCCATGCACAGGTGACCAGTGAAATTGTAACACACAGAGAAAGCTGCACAGTGATGCTAGATGACCAATTGAATTACAATTTACCCTATAGTAGACATTTGACCTAGCCTATCAACTTGGTTAGAATTGGCACCCACAAGGCTCCCAAAGGGTGGGGCCCATACTCCTTGGTAGCTAGGGAAAGAGTATGCAACCCCCCACTGATCGGATGTCTCCACCTGGCCTGACCCATCCTTGTATCTGGGCTTTGTTACCTGGGGCTGGTTTCTGGAACTTGTTTTTAAGTAAGTCCCCTGGGGGAAGGGGAGCATGGACAATTTAAGGGTTAAACAACAAGCTTTTTGTTTAACCTGGATGGAAGCCTCTGACTAAATAGGTCCTTACAATTATATTGTGTGTATATACCACATTTTCTTTATCAGATGGCCAAAAGACACATGAAAAGATGCTCAACATCATTAATCATTAGGGAAATGCAAATTAAAACTATATGAGATATCACTTTGTACCTGTCAGAATGATTAAAATTTAAAAAAATAAAAAAAAAAAAACAAGGAATAACAAGTTTTGGTGTTGATGTAGAGAAAAGGAGAAACTTGTGTGCTATTGCTAGAGATGCAAATTGGTACAGCCATTATGAGAAAGAGTATAGAAGTTTCTCAAATTTAAAAATAGAATTACCGTATGATCCAGTAATTCCACTACTTGGTATCTACCCAAAGAAAACAAAAATACTAATTTGAAAAGACATATTCACCCCTATGCGTAGTGCAGCATTATTTACAATAGCCAAGATATGGAAACAATCCCATATGTCTTTCATTGAAGACCTATTATCTTCAGTTTATCTTGACTTTATGTGGTAGACTACAATTAGCCACAAATTATTTTCATCTCTGTATCCATACCCCTTTGCAGGTGATGTTACCATTCCTTCCATAAAGAAGTGGAATCTATTTCTCCACTCCTTAATACTGACAGTGACTGTGTAATTTGCTGTGCTTAAAGAGACATCAGCAAATGTGACATAGAAACAAGAAAAATTCTTGCTTAAGGTCACTTATCCTCTCTTGCTGCCCTGAGACATCCTCTTGAAGAAGCACAAGCTAGTCTATTGGAGGATAAGAGATCAAGTAAACAGACAAGTCACCCATCTGAGGTCTACTAGGCCAACCAACCTGACAATTACCAGTCACATGAGGAAGGTCACAGACTATTAAATAGTTGATCCACCAGCTCACTGCAAAACTGCTTGGTTAATGCACAAGATACATGAGCAAGAATATAATGATTATGATTATGAATATTATCATTATTATTTAAGCTACTATATTTTGTAGTGGTTTGTTACACAGCAATAGATAACTACTACACCTTGATTGACAGCCTTGTCTACCATTTCCTTTAAGTGTTAAAAGATTTCTTTCTTTTTTTTTTTTAATTGTAATGAACAGGATGGGATATAATTCATTTACTATATTTGTTATTAAAGACAGCTTATAAATAGAATTCAAAAAATACAATAATTATGAATTAGAAATAGTTGGGATTCAGATCAACAATAAAAATATAAGAGGAGAATTGTTAAGACCAAGTAAGGAACACAAATATGTTAATAAAGGACATATACAATAGATAGAATTGATATTGACTTTGTCTCTGTGGCAGCCAAAAGAAAGGCAAAAGTAAATATGTATTTTTCAGTATTAGGAAAAAGTAAACATACCTCTTCCTTAGAAGTAACAAAGCATGTCTTATGCTGGATTTTAAAAGACTTTTTTTTTCTGTGAATTCCTCTTACAGGAAACAGGAAGGGACATGGCAGATAGCATTTTCCCAAGCTAATCTAACAGCTAGCTTTAGGATGTAGCTTTCTACAAAAACCGAGAGTATAACATGAAAACACAAGTTCATGAAGGCAATCCTTTAAGGGACTATGGAAGTTAACATTTCATATTTTTTAAGACTCACAAATATTCCCTGGTATGAAGCATGAACAGTTTTTGGAATCAGTAACCAAAAGGATCTTTGGTTATTCAGTAAAGACTTACTTTTTCTCTTGTCAAGAATAGCTCAATTTCACATCCTTGCCAATACTTGTTGAGACAGGGGAGCCCTCTTACATGGTTGGTGGAAATGCAAGCTCGTACAGCCATTCTGGAAAACAGTACAAAGTTTCCTCAAGATATTAAAAATAGAGCTACTCTACGACACAGCAATTGCACTACTAGGTATTTACCCCCAAATACAGACATAATGAAAAGAAGGGGCACATGCACTCCTATGTTTATAGCAGAAATGTACACAATAGCCAAACTGTGGAAGCAGCCAAGATGCCCTTCATTTGATGGATAAAGAAGATGCAGTCCATATATGCAATGGAATATTATTCAGCCATCAGAAAGGATGAATACACAGCATTTGCATTGATATGGATCGAACTGGAGGGGATCATGCTTGGTGAAGTAAGTCAAGAAGAGAAAGACCATTATCATATGGTTTCACTCATATGTGGAACATTAAAGAATAGCATGAAGGACCACAGGGGAAGGGAGGGAAAACTGAGTGGGAAGAAATCAGAGAGAGAGAGAAGCCATGAGAGATTCTGGATTCCAGGAACAAAACTGAAGGTTACAGAAGGAAGGGGGTTGAAGGAATGGGGTAACTGGGTGATGGATATCAAGGAGGGCATGTGTGGGGATGAGCACCAGGTATTATATGCAACTAATGAATCACTGAACACTGCATCAAAAACTAATAATGTACTACTATATGCTGGCTAATTGAACAGAATAACAAAATAAATATTACACTTTAAAAATAGCTCAATTTCAGAATTTTTGTCAGTACAAAGTGTGAATCTCTTGATAATGTGCTCAGTTTGAAAGCAGCAAAATAGGATATGAACACAGATCATCTTTCTGATTCTAAAGCCTAGCTTTTATTTTTTAAGATTTTATTTATTTATTTGAGAGAGAAAGAGAGCACTTGAGTGAGCAAGGGGAAGGGGCAGAGCAAGAGGGGGAAAGAGTCTCAAGTAGATTGTGCACGAAGCACGGAGCCTCACATGGGGCTCGATCTCAGGACCCTAAGATCACAACCTGAGTGGAAACCAAGAGTCAGCCACTTAACCAACAGATAACCAACAAATTGGGTTATCAGTGATTGAAGAATTAAGTAGTGATTTTTAAAATACCAACTTCTTTAAGATAATATATTTGCATTTCTGTAAGAGATTTCAATAGCTTGAGCTCAAGGTGTACGTAAAGGTAGGCATTTCTGGTGCTTGAGCCAAACTGAGAAGAATAGATAAGGGAAAAGGAAGAGAACAGGTTGTGATTTTTAACAAGCTCTTCCGCTGGCCCTCAAATCACAGCATTTGGGTCTATTCAACCAGTGTTCAAGGTCCCTTTTACCCAACCCCACTTAACCGGTGAAACAGGCCCATTCTTTCAAAAACATTGTATGCGTCAGCAAATACTATCCCATAAATTGCTAGACTAATGGAGTTTAACATGTGGCCTTCCTTGCATTGCTGAACCTCAAATATTTAACTTAAAAAAGATGAATAGGATGCCACTATTTTGATTTCTCTGAAAATATGTTTGTGTTGCGTTATCAAAGAAAAACACTCACACTGTCTCTGTTTTGTGCCTTTAGGTAAGAGTCACATGAATTTACAAAGCCTCTGAACTCTAGTTCTGATCTGATTATTTAATGGCTAATACCTAATAACAAATGAGAACCAAGATTGTCCAAGCACTTGTTGAGGCTTTAGAATCCACTGACTATTATTCACAATCAGACTTCTTTACACTTAGCCTTTTAGAATGGGCTGTTTGCTCTAAATTTTGTTAATGACTGTGGAAAATAGAGCCGTACATACATTAGGGAAGAGACTTTGATGTCTTTCTTCGTGCACATTTCATAACGGAGACAACCAAGATGTGGTGCTAATTCTATTTGGAATGCATTCATCAGTGCTCAGCCATCCATGGAAATGTGTCCTGTTGAAATAAATGTCATTTGAACCAATAATTGACCATTTCAAATATCAGCATGAAAATTGCATATGACAGAGTTACAGCTGGTGACTCTATGAATATCCATCAAGAGGTGGACCATTAATGAACTGTACCTACACTAACTACAACAGATATAATTGGATTGTTTATTTTTATAATAGATAGCTGCTGTCATCAATGGGAAATTAGCTGACTGTAATATTGTCCTTCCTGCAATGGAATAAAAAGAAAAATAACCATGGGTTATTATTAACTATGGGCTTATTACATACAAAACACAGTATTAAGTATTTCATGTGTTGTCACTCGTTTACCAAATATTTACAAAGTAAATGTCTAGCATTTTTCTATGCTCTAAAATAAGGTCATGAACACAGTCCTTTCCCTTAAGGAGTAGAATTTATAGCTACAAAGAGAAACAATAAATAAATCTTTGCTCACTTAGTATTCACAACAACAACAACAAAAATACCCATTATTCCAATGTTCACAGAAGAAATTAACGCTTAGAGAAATTAAATACCTTTTTCAAGGTCACCATTGGTAAGTAGTCAGGATTTGAACCTAGAATCTTCTGACTCCAATGATTCTGCTCTTAACTACATCATTAAATTGCTACCCTCTAGATATTTGTGTTATTTTTTTTTAAGATTTTATTTATTTATTTGACAGAGATCACAAGTAGGCAGAGAGGCAGGTGGGGGGCGGGGGTAGAAGGCTCCCTGCTGAGCAGAGAGCCCGATGCAGGGCTCGATCCCAGGACCCTGAAACCATGGCCTGAGCCGAAGGCAGAGCTTAACCCACTGAGCCACCCAGGTGCCTCTAGATATTTGTGTTATTGACTGGATACCTCATTACTCTGATTCTGTTATACATATTCTAAACCCTTTTCTTCTGTTTCCTCAACACATTCATTTAACCAGCCAGCATCAAATATGTGTTGGATACTATTCAGCATATTACGGACACTGTATCTATTAAAAAAATACAGTCTGTGGTAAACATTGAGCTGGGCTTTCTCCTACTTCCTCTGTCCATCTGCCTCTATCCCCAGGACTTCTTTTGCTCCTTCTCTTATATCAAATGGAAGAAATTTTTTTGCATCTAAGTAATACCCATTTTAGCTTGTATCGATACAACACAACTTAACAGATGCTTATGAATGAATACTAATGCCATTTAACAATGCTTCTAAGAACAATTGCTCCCAATTTGATATTCACCAACCAAACAATATTTCTTAACATGAGAATCACTTTTAATCAATACCTGCTTTGAACTCAGGGTGACTTCAAGTGCCAAGAGAGAAGACAAACACTAAGATTCTTGGAGATCATCTATTTTATCAGTTCCTGCCTTTTTAGGACTGACTCAGACACAGGTACTTGTTGAGTGAGCTCTCATAAAATTAAGACTTAGGTTTCTTAGATCCTCCATTCTAGAGATTACAAAATTTGGCTATGTTTTAGAATCACTTATGGAGGTTAATAAAAAAGTCATCTTTGGTTACAGACCAGTGCAACAGAACAAAGAGCCAAGAAACTGACCTACCTATGTACGGTCAATTGATTTCCAAACTAACCGAACAGGGAAAAGGTAGTCTTTACAACAAATGGTGCTAGAACAATTGGATATCTACCTGAAACAGAAAATAAACTCCATTTTTTTTCTCACAACATATAAAAATTAATTCTCAATAAATTATGAACCTAAAAGGTAGAAGCTAAAACTATAAACTTTTAGAAAATAGCGTAAGAGAAAACCTTTACAAATTTGAGTTAAAAAAAGATTTCTCAGATAGGGCACAATAAACACAAGCCATAAAACAATAAATTGGACTACAAAACTGAAAACATTTATTCCTGGAAAGATACTATATTAGTTTGCTAGGACTGCCATAATAAGATATTACACCAAAAGACTGGGTGGCTTAAACAACAGAAATTTCTTTCTCAAAGTTCTGCAGTCTAGAAGACCAAGATCAAGGTGTCAACAGGTTTGATTTCTTCTGAGACCTCTCCTTGGCTTGCCTTCTGGATGTGTCCTTACATGGTCTTCCCTTTATACCCATGTATTCCTGGTGTCTCCTTGTATATCCAAATTTCCTCTTTTTATAAGGACACCTGTCAGATTGGAATAGGATCCACCCCGTTTCATCTTAACTTGATCATGTCTTTAAAGACAGGATCTCTAACTAGTGTCACATTCTGAGGTACTAGGAGTTAGCTTCAACATATGAATTTCAGGAGGATTTGATTCAACCATTATAATAAACACTTTTAAGAAAATCTAAAAGGAAAGACACTGACAGGGATAAAATTTTATAATACCTACAGCTGACAAAGAATTTGTATCTGGAATACATATAGAACTTTTAAAACTTAACTAGAAGACAACTCAATAGAAAATGGACAAAAGATTGAACAGACACAGCAGAAAAAGGGATATGCAAATGGTTAATAGGCACACTAAAAGATGTTCAACATAGCCACAAGAAAAAGAAATATTAAAACCACAATAAGATTCTACTACTTAATTAAATCATATAATTAGGAAGACTGACAAGGCCATGTATTGGCAAGAATGTAGAACAACTGGAATTGTCACATATTGTTGGCAAGGAATGTAAGTGGTACAACTACTTTGGAAAACAATCTGACAGTTTTCATAGTTATGTAGATATTATCATAAAAGGCAATAATTCTACTGCTAGGTTTTCACCAAATGAAATAAAAATGTCCACACAAAGACTTGCAAAGAATCACTAATAGTAATTTTATTCATAATGGGCAAAATTAAAAACAATCCATATACCTACCAATGAGTGAATGCATAAATAAATTGTGGAATGCCTATACAACAGAATATTGCACAACAATAAAAAGAACAAAGTACTGATATACCTGGAAATATGAATGAACATCAAAAACACTATGCTGAAGGAAAGAAGCCAGACATAAATGAGTTCATGCTATAGATGTCACATATCAAATCTAGATCAGGCAAACTCATTTATGGAGACAAAAATCAGATCACTGGAAGCCTAGAACTGAGAAGGGAACAACTGACCACAAAGAATCTAAGAGAGATTTTTGGAGTTATGTAAATGTTCTATCTTGATTATATGCATGCATATACATCAACTCATCAACATTTACATGTTAATGGGTGCTTTTATTGTATGTTAATTAAAATTTAGAGATGCCTAGTTGCAATTCAAATGTACTAAATCAAAATTTCTGAATAGAAAGCACAGAAATGAATTTTTTTAAATCCCATCAATAGGTAGTTCTGCTTTAGCCAGGGGTGGGGATGATGATATGGTCCAACTCTGTTCAGTGCAGGCATCCCTGTATTCCATTGCCCTCAGGTGGTCATGCAGCTTCTGCCTGATGCCCACCCTACCTTCACCTCCCTTCCACCCTGTCCACAGTTCATTCTCTTGTATGAAAGCCAATTCTATTTTAGAATAGCTCTTTTTCTCACCATGTCATGCACTTCTTTGTCATTTTGATGGTGGAAGTGACAAACCCTTATGGTCCTTTGTTTTTCTCTGTCATATCTGCTCTTACAATTCAGGGTTCCCCTGGGACTATCTAAGAAACAAGAGCTCTAACCAAAGTGAACACACAACCTCTTACATGTTTAAATTAATGTACTGAATTAGCATGTACTATTGACTCACAATTTTCTTGGTACTAGAATAGATGCTAGGTATAGAGTAAAGAATAATATTTACCATCATGGCCCCAATTCAGTCCTGGCTGGACGCTGGACATCTATATTTGAATGGGTGGTATTAGAGGGAAACAAGTAGACAAAGGTGTGTAGTAGAGTTCCCTTTCTGTTCATGCCCAAAATTAGGGATCCAGCTCTTTGCATTGATGGCTCAAAAATCTTTACATGCTCTTGTTGGCTTCCAAAGGCAACACCAGCTCATTCTGGAATGTAATCCATTATATGATCTCATTAGTTCTAGTGCCTATTTTTTCCCTTTCCCCTACTATCTCCTAAACGTCCTTAATGGTCCTCATGGGCCCTGAAACATAGCAGAATCGCACTTAGACCTGATCCCTCCCCTTGAACAACAGTCGGCATCAGAGTCCCAGGCCCACTGGGTGAGAAGACAAGGCCAATCCAATAACTATAATGTGAATGAGTGAAAAGTACTTTTATAGAGGCAGGTAAAACTGTTCCAAGAGCACAGAGCCAGACTGTTTTCATTCGCAAAGTATTTTTCACATATATTATCTCATTTGAGCTGACCTGTGACTGAAAGTATTAATGACCACCACTTATTAAGTCCCTACCATGTCCAGATATTGTGCTAAGTGTACTGTATTTTTCAACCCTCATTTGAGTCTTGAAATAATTGTATAATGTATGTATCTTGTCACTATCATTTTACAGATATGGAACCAGAGGCTGAAAGAAAGTAGCTTTTCCAAGGTCTCACAAATAGTAAGTGAGAAAATTCAAATCTGAATCCAGTTGTGTGTGACTTCAAAGATCATACTCCTAACTACCATTGTCATTAATGACCTTAGTTTAATAATGGGTCAAAAAAAAAAAAAAAAAAAAAAGATTTTTACTTTCCCAACTATATTGATCTTTAAATGCTTTACATAACCTTAGAAAAAAATTGTGGAGAACTCAACTAAATTAAAGTCATGACATAGACTCAGATTCTCCTAAATATTCATGAATATAAAAGTATCTTATATTTTCAGGTAACTAACCTCATTAACAGTGTTTGCTAAGCAGAACTTTCTCCCATCTTTCATGCCTCTTCTACTTATATATTCCAAACACCCAGCCTTCTATTGTAGTCCAACAATATTTATCTTCCCCTCCTTAAAATGAGAAAGTCAAACTCCCAATAGCTACCTGGTCAAGCGTAATCTTTATGATCACAGTGGCAGCTGGTAGCCCTTTAAGATCCATGTTTCACGTGGAGGGGAGTCTTCGATTCCAGAGTTCGTGTTCAGAGAAGATATATCTCCATCAGAATTAGTCTCCTGGTCCTGGCTTCTCTCTACCCATTCTCCTCCTGGAAAGAGGAGTGACTTTCCTATTTGGAATTGTATTTTGAGTGGCTTACCCCGCTCTGGGATCTTCTTGGCATTTGCCTGCCTGGAAAAGCACACATCATTGACCCTTGAAAAACATGGGTTTGAACAGCAAAGTATACTTATACACAGATTTTTTTTTCAATAATAAATACAGTACAGTACTATAAATGTACTTTAACTTCCTTATGATTTTCTTAACTTTTTAAAATCTAGCTCATTTTATTATAAGAATACAATATACAATACATATAACTTACAAAATATGTGTTTAGTTAACTGTTGATGTTAATGTTACAGCTTCTGGTCAACAGTGGCTATCAGTCGTTAAGTTCTTGAGGAGTCAAAAGTTACTTATGGATTGTCTACTATGTGGAAAGTTGGGGTCCCTAATGATATCCATCAAGGATATCATTATGTGCCATATTAGAACTATTAGAACCCTACATTAATCAAGGATTAACTGTATTTTTGATCCACACTCTGAGCCATGAACAGATGCCTTGCTTTATGTCCTATTCCTATGAACTAGGTCTATATTTTTCCAGCTTTGTCCATGACTGAGTAGGTAAAGTGATTTTTTTAGTTCAATATTTAATAAGACCATTTTGCCACACATACAGGCATATGCTCCAATCCAGGATATTTGTACCTCATGTAATTTGAAGAAGTCAGTATTCTCTATGAAGATTAACTGGCAAATCTTGAAATCAAAGTAGAATCACATAAAAGCAGCTAATTTCTTACTCATGGAAATTCTAGTTTGTGCTTGGGAAGGTTTTCCTTAACTCAGTACTTTGGGAGTACAACCAGACTGCAGAAGGGTGTGCTATGTTCACTACTTGGCTTCTAAGATCTACCTATTATCAGTGTCTAACTGGCAAATGGCAGAAGACAAAGAATAGCAGATCACAGGGAAGGCTTTTCTGGGAGAGCCTGACAAGTGGTGTGCCTTGCTTCTTCTTTTGTCCCATCCATCAAAAGTCAAGCACATAACCTCATCTAATTGCAAAGGAGGATAGGAATAGACTAGCTGTATGTCCATTGTGGAAGAAAAACAGTTCTGATCAACAGCTTATCTTTTCTCTAACACATATTCAGAATGAATGAAGAAGTCCTGCTAATAAATAAGAAAAAAGTTTAAAAATCTAATAAAAGTGGGCCAAAGATAAAAAGAGGCATTTCACATGAAACACAAATAATGACCAACAAATACATCCAGATGGGTCAGCTTCACTAGTAATCAGAGAAAGGAAAATTAAAACCACAGTAAGATGTCGCTTTATAGCCAATAGATTGCCAAGACATAAAAACTCTGATAATGCTTACCCAGATACTTAGTGCTACAGACAGCATAGGTGCCTGTCCATCTTCTTTGGCTTACTCCAGAATCTAGCCATGATAGGGTGAAAGCAGTCAGATAAGTGCTGGCAGGGGGCCAAGCATGGGAGTGGTATAATTTGATGTTTTAGAAATATAGACCCTAAGTCAAATAGATTTAGGTTTGAATCCAGCTCAGTTCCTTGATAATTCTGTCTCCTTGAATGAATTCTTGGCCTCTCTGAACTTCATTTTCCCAATCCATAACATGCATTAACAATAGCACAAAATGAAGACTAACAAGCTGATTGATGAACACAAGGGCGGAGCATAGGCCCACATATTGCACAGTCAATAAAAGTGGACCATTGTTAGGGAATAGGCTGAGAAAGTGATGACAGATCACTGTGAGAAGGATGAAGAAAGGCCTCAACAATATACACTCAAAAAAACAGTAATGGCTCAAGGCCATTAGGGAGTAAAATTGGATCAATTTCCTAATAATTAGATTTTGGAGTTGCTGAGATTATTGATCTGTTTGGCGGAAATAACTCTCAAGATGTGAAGGTTTGATAAGCCTATGGTTTCTATGACATCATAAGCAGCCACCGATGACTATTAAGAACCTTAGTTTCTAGAATATGTTGTCTTTTGAGTGTTAATTCTACCTTCTGGGTGGGGGTTAATTTTTTGTTTTCCTTGTTCTTAATTTTTCATTTTCCACCTATTTTTCTGTTTTCACATTAGGTGACAATGTTTTCTTTAAAGTTCTCATGATCATACAGTCCTTCTTACCACCTTAAACAAGCTTTTACTATCTGCCTGGGTCACAGAAGTCCAACACCCGAGCTAAATTATGTCCTTTCTAATCAATTAAGTCAACCAGTCCTTTCAACTGCTCCACGCAAAATCAAATTCTATATGCTACAAGCTTCCATTCCCTTCTTTAACTTAGTCAATAATGTGTATTACAAAATAGATGTGAAAACACTTTACTTAAACCCTCGCAAGGGTCAATGTGGATAAGTGTTTGTAGAGTTACATATCAAGCCACATATACATTGTGGATTCTGCAGCCCCACAGAATAAATCTTCATGTATTTTAGAGTCTCATTATTGAATTACTACCCACTCCTATTTCCTTCATGCTAAGAAAACCTGAGTCTTTCATCCCTTTCTACAGGTCTGATATCTATTGTGGGTGGCTCAGTGGGTTGGGCCGCTGCCTTCGGCTCGGGTCATGATCTCAGGGTCCTGGGATCGAGTCCCGCATTGGGCTCTCTGCTCGGCGAGGAGCCTGCTTCCTCCTCTCTCTCTCTGCCTACTTGTGATCTCTCTCTGTCAAATGAATGAATAAAATCTTTAAAAAAAAAATTTAATCAGATAAATTTGAAGCTCTAATTGGCTTTATTAAGTGATTCATGAATTGGGTAGCATCTCATCTAGCAAGAATTGTGAATGAGCTTACAGAGCTATTTTGAGGAGTTGTACGAAATGGAAGGTTTTTATAGGCAGGACCGTAGGGCAAGGAAGTTATTGGCAAAAGAAATGAATTGTTCAGGCCAGGACATCTTATTTTGCAGAGGAAAGGAATGTCAGGGTTTTTCATGGATTGTTTGTTTGTTTGTTTGTTTGTCATTTAATTACACAGATGACCTCACTAGTGCAGATCAGGAAATTTCAGTCTGACTTTTAAAAGGCTACATTCCTGGAATAGGTTGAAACCATAATGAAATCTGGGTTTGCTGTCTTGAGAGGCAAATGACTCCATCTTGGGCTTGGTTTTTTTTTTTTTTTTCTTTTTTCATACCATCCTCCAAAGCTTTTTTAAGTTCTCACATCCCACAGCCATATACTCAAGTCCAAAACTATACCTAGTGTTCTTGGAGCCTCTGGTTTGGTATAGTTAGTCATCTGGATTCATCTCTACTAATAGTGCTGCTAGAATTCAATTGTTCATACTAGTCACAGTCTTCTCATTCTATAACATTGTACTTAATATGCAAAGGCCAGTTCTTGAACTAGTGAAAAAAATGAATTAGATTCTGATTCCACTGCACGCACATACCCATGCATTTTATCCTCTGTCATTTGATATCTATTTTCCAAAGTTCTGGTTATTTCTTCTACTCCTATCTCTTTCGGATAACTGCTTCTATCCTGGTTGAGGATGCTTCAAACTAAATTAGCATATTCCTTCCTTTCTGTAATTGTACCTTGAGGGCCAACACAAAGGTGAACATGTCACAGTTCCTGCCTTTTTAGAGTTTATGCTCCGGTAATGCAGACAATCAGAATATTGTGCCACAACACTATATCTTAAGGTGCTGTGGTATAACAAGGGGGGAGCACGGAAGACTTTTCAGTGGTTATGATGCTCCACACGTCTCTTGAATGACAAATGAGCTTACAATGAGAAGATAGGTCAAGTGAGAAGAACTGTATCAACCCTTCCCACCTCCACAATGTACCAATGTTACCCTAATTCACTGCACACTCACCCTCAGAGTTTTGTCAGCTAGAACCTCAGTTTCTAGGGTGTTGACAAGCTACTAAAAACAGTGAAACACATGCTAAAAGGGTTTTGGTTGTTTTTTTTTTAAGTTTTGCAAAACATTCCAGATGAATTTCTGGTAATCCTGATAGTGATTACCAATCAGTCTATGAATCATAAACTATTACTCACTTCTCCTTGGCAATGAGGATATTGCTGGGCCAAGACTGAATCAATCTCCTCAGCTCATTTTTATAATGGAGGAGTTGAGGGATTGCTTGGGTTCACTAAAATCCCAGGAGCATTTTGTAAACTGTTCAGGCTTGAGGATGTTCAAGAAATAGGCCTTCGTGAGTTCAAATATAATTAAAATTTAGGAATATGGGTACAGATGGAGACTAAAATGTTAGCTTCATTGCTATTCAAAAATTGGGTTGGAACACATGGCTTATGTGTGTGGCAAAAATGGTCTTATTAATCCTGTACCTAAGAAGTCACCTTATACAGCTAGTTGCAGACAGAGCTGGGACACTACATGCTTAATTTACAGGGGCAGGATCTACCCTAGTCAACCTATCCATAGCCCAGACAGCAGACCAGAATATATGCTTCTTCCAGGCAGACAGATACCAAGAAGATCCAAGAAAGGGCTAAGCCACACACATGGAGTTACAAATCAAATAGTCACTCCTCCTCCTAGAGGAGGAGTAGGCAGGGGCAGAGAGAAGCCAGGACCAGGAAGCTAACTTACAAAGTTTAGTTTGTTTCCAAATATTTATTTTCTTGTGATAAACATAAAGCTCTTAGATAAAGAGACTATGCCTTATGCCTTAACCACCTTTTTATCTCCAGTGCTCAATTCTATGCCTGGTACACAGCAGACAAAAATACTTGATTGCTCAATTAATTTGATAACACAAATGTTCTAATTCTAGAAATATTCTACTACTTACCCAATTACTTTGCATTGACTCTATTCTTTTATCTTACTCTTTTCCTCTCCTCTCTCTACACAGGATTCTGTATCCATCCTTCTTAGACCATTTCCTCTTTGGCTTTCACATAATTTATAAACTTATTATTATGCACTTTAATATTAGAACAACATGAGCCTTAGAAAGTAGTGTTAATGGAAGTCTAAGAGGACAAAATGAATCAATTATTGAGATGTCTTATAGTTTGCATGTATCTTTTTGCTTCTCTCTAAACAGGAAAGGGAGGGAGGGAAGAAAGAAGGGGGAGAGGGAGAGAGGAAGGGAAAGGGGCACAGAGAGGAGAAGGAGGAGAAGACAGAGGAGAGAGAGAGATATTAAAGTTGGTGTGTGTAAGGGGATAGTTCCCTTGGAGAGATCAGGTAACTATTGCACTAATTAGAGAAATAGTAGAGAGTAGTGGTTACATGCAGGAACTCTAGATCCATACTGCCTGGGTTTAAATTCTGAGCCTGCCACAAAGCAATTAGGACCTTAGACAATTTTCTTAAACTTCCTGTGCTTCAGTTTCCTCACCTTTAAAACAGAAGCAATAAACTAATTTCATGGGGTTGTGGTGAAGAGTAAATGCACATAAAATGCTTAGACCATAATAATATGTAATAGGCACTATATAGGTGGTAGCTGTTAAAATTATTCTGGGGGGATTCCAGTAAGTTTAGAGAACAGACTGAATCAAGAGCCTGGATATGAAACTAGATGTAGCATGCACTACAGGTCATTTCAAAGAGGGACAAGATGTTTTTAGGTGGTGAACACTTGGCATCTAAGCTTCCACTACCCCTGACCTGTGTTTATGACAGGAACTTCATATCATTCATGAAATTCATTTTCTCTGAGCCTAGACTAGTATCTATCTATAACCTAAACCCTCCTGAATTCCCTTCTACTGATTGGAAGTCACATCATATTTCAGAGCAACTAACAAGGGAAACTTCCACGAGGACAACATGACTGTGATATCAAGACCCAAGGGCCTACTCACATGCTTGTGAAGACAAGAAACAGTGAAAATGTCTCATAAGCTAAGTTACTTGCTTACTTTGTTCATTTTTATGTGCTTGGGCCATACTCTCACTGTTTTCCTTTCAAAAATTTTACTTGCCCTTAAAATTTTCATTATATTTGGTCCTCTCAGAAGCATATATTTGGAAAGAAGTAGACCTAGAACTGTGACTGAGGTTGGCAAGGAGCACAAGTCAGTGAATGATACCGATGGTCATTGTAATTGTTTGATAAGATTTAATGGGAATATTGGGGAATTGAACCTCTTTTTTCAGAAATGAAGGAAATCAAGGCACCTTTTTCCAAGATGGACCTTTTTATGTATTAAGGTGTTCATCGGCCTGTGTCTGCTTTTCTACATCTACACCATCACAATAGAAAAAGCACATACTATAACTAAGCCCTAGACCCAAGGGTAAAAGTCCATCTTCCTAAAGACTTAACAAAACTGCTTTCCAAAAGCTCCTATTTAATTCCTATGCTTTGGGTAAATTTTGCATATGGTGGCATTGACACTGGAGGGGTAACCAGTTCCTAAAATTGGACAGGGAACAAGGGGTAATTTTGTCTTTTGCGTTGAAATGGGCATATCAGTCTTACTTTACTTTCTACGTCGCATCTCCTTCTACTACTAATACATTTTTTGAACCCATGCCTATCAGATACCACCATGGGATTCCTCAAAGTTGTTAGGGATGACAATTCTGCCTTCAGTGGCTCCAATTCCAGTAGCTTCCAATCCCCAGCTCACCCAGTGGCTCAACAACAATTGCAAGTAGACACCTCTAGAGGGAGCTAACTTCACTGTCTTCGTTCATAATGCAATGGACGAGGAATTGACAAGTATAGAATTTTTTCAGTGTCTCTAGAATTTGATAAACTAGGGCACCGTGCCCTGATACCATACTTTCAGGGGACTCTATAATTATGCTAGAGGGCATTCATGTGGGAAAACATAGAATCCATGAAGAAGAAGAAGACTACTTGCAAAAATTAGAAGTTTCTAAGTTCTTAAATGCCAAGTGCAGGTGGGGGGAGGGGAGGGTAACCAACAGAGGCTGCACTTTGCTTTTCCAAATCCGTTTCAAAGCGATACTGTTTTCTTCTTCAAATAGCCCTGATCCTTACTTTAATATATCTGATTCTACCTCAATAAAACATTAGTACTTAATGGTGACAGAAAAAGGAAGCTTATGAAGATCAAAGAAGAGACATAGCATGAGTAGACCTTCAACTTGACCAAATATACAAGACACTTTCAACTTACCATCCATGTTTCCTCTGAGATGGAGGCATTTGGGCTTATGGGGTCTAACCAGTGCAAAGCTGGGAAACAGCTGTGTGCATTCTGCAACTCCTAGGTATGTTAAGATTTGGCTGATGCCCTGCAATATCTCAAAATTTCCACACAATACGCAGCTAAACAGAACAGTAAATAATGAGCACTGATAGAATCAGACAGAAAAAGCATAGCTTCAGGCTGCCAGCTGACAGACAAATCACCATTCTCTGCAGGTAAATGAGGCTCCTGAATTAGAGTCTGGGAAGGAGAGAAATAGGAGGTGATGCTGTCACCCTGCTGCAGCTCTGAGCTCCCGGAGGCATCTGGTTGATACTATGCAGCAAGGCCAGGAAGAATGGTTGGGGATGGTAGAGAGGCTCCCTGGGACCCAGTCCCCCACTGAAAGAAACTGAGCTGTGTTTTACAATTTCCAAGACAGGAGAGATACCAGGTCTCAGCCAGAATAGAAAATAACATCCTTCAGTAGTCCCCAAACACCTCCATCACCAACTGCAACTGCAAAGGGCTTATCAGGCTGAGAACTAGGGGCTCAGCCTATGCTAAAAAGGAGTCTCTTGTGTTCCAATTAGTGAAGTAAATGGGCTTAAAGGATGAGTGGGATCAGAGAATTTTAAAAAAAGAGTGGCTAAGAGACCATATTTCACTTGCAGCCACCCCGAGGCCAAAGAACATATTGGGGGGAGGGGGACTGGAACCAAAGTAAATCCAAAATGGTATGTCTCAGAGCAATATTATCCTTGTAAAAACTGCAGTGACCTCTAAAGAGAAAGTGAAGTATAAAGTAATAAAATGCATAGCTGAGGCCCTTATGTACAGCCTCCCAGCCTAGTGTCCTTGCAACCAGTCCATCTTGCACAATGGTATGGGACATTCATCTTTCCAGAACTTTCTTTCCATCATGGTATTCCCTGCTCAGAAACAGTTAAAAGCATCTTTGCTGTCATTCCCAGAAAGTCAGCTTCATATTCTCTGTCTCTCACTCGTACGTAAGCATAGAAATTTCACTTACTCTTGGACCAACAAGCCATGAGGAAGCCCAGCAAAACAGAAAGAATGTGTGCTTCAGTGTCCAACAGACTTGTTTTTGACGCTAGGGCTGTACTTGACCAGTGGCAGATCTTATTCATGCTATTTGATTTTCTCTAACCCATCTATAAAACAAGGAAAATACCAAACCTCACAGCAGTTCTTATGACAAAAATGGCAAAATGTTGTCTAAAGTACTAGTATTACAGAGCCTGGAATCCACTGCAAATTCATGGATAATAATTTTTGCTTATTACTGATTCCCCGTTTTCCAAATTGTCTGTGATATTACCTTAATATTTAAAAAAGATATAATTTTAAAAAGAATATCACCTTATCAAAAAATAGTGTGTCGCCTTATCAAAACTAGGGAATACCAAACAATGCCTTAGGAAAATGCATCAGATTTTGATGAGGGAGAATAGAACCTGGAGAAATTTTGAGGGTGGGTAGCAGCTATATTTGCTATTTGGTCTGCTTTGGTTTGTAAATTGACAAGTTCTTCCCTCCGTTTTCCTTGACATCCTAAATTGTTCTGTCATTTCAAATGAAAACAGTAATAGTACCTCTATAGAAGAGCTCAAATAGAAGACCCAAGCCTCAACAGACACAAAAACTCACCCCACCGGAAGTTGCAGCATTTGAACGTTACTGCACTAGATCTGGAGTCCTTTCTTATTCAGTTCATGTTTTCTTCAACCTGTTCTACAATGAGGAAAGGCTGGCAGCATATCGCTCATTTTTCACATTCTCAGTTGTTCATCAGAAAACATATTTTACATATAGCTTAGAGCCATTTTGTGAAGATACCAGTTAAGCTGTACACAACGCTCTGTGGGGAACACATATATGTCAGGTATGCTATATTCTGTGTTCCTACATTCTTTTTCCCCAGGAGCTGAACTCCATGTAGCTATTCAGTTTCTCCAAGAAACTAAAGTCAGTTTCCATCTTCAAAAAAGTAATTAAAAAAGGAAATGAAGTTCAAAAGAAGATTACATGGTGGTCATCATGTTGCTGCCCAAATTCAAATGTTCACTAACTCAGAGCATAAAAGACATGGAAAAAATCTTCAGGGTGCATAATAAACACAGAAATGATAACATCTAAAGAGCAGAGAGAGCATATTTAGGATCAGAAGATGAGACTATATTAAGAAAACAGAAGATGGCTTATAAGTGGAAATGGTAGGTTTGTTCTATCAAAAAACACTAGTATATTTTGGAAGCAATAAGAGAACATAAAGTTTTTAAAAAGTTTTCATTAATATATTTTTTTAGAAGCAGAACATCATAATCCAAAAAAAACTCTACTCTTTTTTAAAATTGATTTTTATTGAAGTATAATTAACATACAACGTGACCTTAGTGTCAGGTTTACAACATGTTGATTTGACAATTCTATATATTACTCATTGCTCACCACAATACACTCTACAATCTTATTACAATATTATGACTATATTCCCTATGCTGTACTTTTTATCTGCATAACTTATTTTTAATCCCCTTTATTTCACCTATCCCCTCACCTACCTCCCTTCAGGCAACCACCAGTTTGTTTTCTGTATTTGTCTTTTTTTTTTTTTTTTTTTTTGTCATTTGCTCATTTGGAAGAACTCTACTCTTAATTTGTTATATGATAGAGATAAATGAATGGCTGCCACAAATGAATCAAGAATACAATAATTATGGAGCACCTGGGTGGTTTAGTGGGTTAAGCAGATAACTCTTGATTTCAGCTCAGGTCATGATCTCAGGATCCTGGGATTGAGCCCCACAATGAGCTCCCTGCTCAGCAGAAAATCTGCTTGAGGATTCTCTCTCTCTCCTCCTTCTGCCACTCCCCCTGCTCACATACTTTCTCTCAAATAAATAAAAAAATCTTTAAAAAAATACAATAATTCACTAATTCAATAATTCACAATAATTAATAATAAATAAAATAAATTATAACAAATTATAAAATAAAATAAATAATAAAAATAAAAGAATATAATAATTCACTAATTAACTTCTCTCCTAATAATTTTAGGAGGGAAGAGAGGAAACTTTCATCATTAGGAAACTCAATGTATGCTTATGCAGCGGAAAAGACCTGGTATCCAAATGATATGGGAAAATGATAAACAACCTCATTCAACTTTGTACTCAACCTTTTTTGTACCTTACAAATTCATCCAATCAGGAAAAAAAGACAATGGGTGTTTCTGAGTGCAGGTTCCACTGCATCATAAACACAGGATTGTTTTAAACCAACGCTATGTGGAGCTATTGCCTTAGCAGAGTTTGATGACCACGGCCAGAAACCCTCATATGACTAAGACTGGGGAGAAAAAACATTAAGCTTCAAAGCATGCCATAGACAGAGAATTAAGTGAAGCCTCTGTGAGGGTTCAAAATTTCAAAAAGAAATAGCTTCAGTAATTTGAATCATTAGTTTACTGAAGCCTAAGAGAAGAGGCTTTTAGTAAGTTTCCAAATAAACTTTATAGACCCAAATTAAATAGGCTGTTATTGGAGCCTTGGGAAAGATGCAGAATATCCTAACCTCTTGCCGTTATTTCTGCCAACATATTTTATTTACCTCTTGCTGCTGCTTCTTCAACGTCTCTACTTTCTCAGATTCCCCTCCTAAGCACTCCTGACCCCTTTACATGATCTCATACAAGAAGTGCAATGATTCTTTTAAATACTTATTTTATGGCTGGTGCATTTTGTGCCCTCTCCAATAAATTTTTTTTTTCCAAGTCATAAAAGCATGCTCCTATGTTTTCTTCTAGAAGCTTTATAATTTTAGCTTTTATATTTCATGATCCATCTTGAACTAATTTGTGTGAGAGGTAGGGGTAGGTATTACTTTTATCCATGTGTTTAACCCAGTTGTTCAAGCACCATTTGTTGAAAAGATTTTCCTCTCCATTGAGCTGCCTTGGCACATTTGTTGAAAATCAGTTGACCTCATATGTGTGGTTTTATTTCTGGATTCTATTTTGTTCTGACGATGTATTTGTCTGTTTTTAAGCCACCACCACACTGCCTTGATTATCATAAAATTTATAGTAATCAAATTTTAGATTTCATGGATAGCTTGATGCAGGAGCCTAAAACAAGTTCTAGGGTCAACTTTGGCATTATCTAGCTGTGAAATTTTGAACAAGTCATCCACTTTCTCCATGACTTAATTAATTCATCCATAAGAGGGCATAGATCAGAGTTGCAAATTAAAATATTTGACAGATAATCTCAATCAACTGATCTATAAATTAAACACCAAATAGGGAGTGGTGGAGAATATGCCAAAGTTCATGTCCATTCTAAAGAGGAAAGTTACTACACAGTTCTAGCTTGCAGGAATGGAAGCTCTCTGCTGCCAGGTCTTCTAATTACAGAAAAGCCAGAAACCTGCATTTTTATGTGAAATCGTCTGACTTTTAAAGCATCATGCAGGTCAAAGAAAACACAGATGCTCAGCCCTGAAGCTGCCAGTTTGAGACCCATGAACTAGCAAATCTCTCAGAATGTTAATTCTTCTTTAACAGAGTTATCCTGAAGAATGATTGAGGCAACATGAAAATGCCTAGCACTGTACCCGGTACATAATAAATACTTAGTAAAAATTCTCTTTTCTTCCTGATTAAACATTCCATAAGTTGTATCCCAAATCTTGATCACCAAGCCTGCTCTTCTTATAAGCTAAGAGCCATTTCCAACTAATAGCTCACTCGCCATTTAGTTCATGATCTATGTTCTGGCTGCCCCTCCAGAACCTCCTTCTACCTTTCTCTTTGCCCACATAGGCTAACTTATGGGACCTTCATGAACAGGCTTTTTAATGTCAGAGGTCAATGGGGATATCAACAAAAGATTCAAGGGTGGGAGAAGAGTAAGGATGGAACGCATATTCCCCCAGTGCCCTCCCTACCTGTTGAGTCACCAAGGTTGACTATGGCCTAAAGCCATAGCTCTCTTCAACCTGCTCTCCCCACATAGCTGACCATCCTTCTTGGATTATACTGTTTTCTCCTGATCTTTCAGGACAAGAAGTTGTTCATAGTTCTTATGATGTTTAAACTCTTTCTACTTACTTAAAAATCACTCAGTTTGAGTGTGCTGTGTCATCATATGCATAGACATTGTCTAATATGCTAACTTCTCACTCCAAATAGAATTCCCTCCTCCATCCCTTTTCTCAGTCAATATTGCCACTATCTTGACAATTAACCAGCCTTAAAATTATGTTCCTATATTCGAAAGCAAGGTTCTCATTGCATACCTAGACCTATCTCTTAAGAAGGCAAGGAATGCTACCTACCAAAAAAATAATGGGATTGGTTAAATTCAAGGATGAGTCTGCCACATTTTCTAGGACTGGAGCTTCAAATGGAATAACATTTATTGCTTTTGAGGCTGCAATTCCTTTTCCTTTAGTTAACTCGGCCAAAAGGGTGAAGACTCAGAGATGCTCTGTGCAACCCTTCCTTCTCTCCTTTATGAATATTTTCTTTTCATTCATGCCAGCAGCACTTTTCCCCTGGCACTGGGTGTACTCTGAATTGTCTTTTCCACACCATCAGTGGAAGACCTCCTATCCAGGCTGAAATTAATGAATATAGAAAGCTGTTGGCCTGCTTTGGATATAAGCCAAATACACACACACACACACACACACACACACACACACACACACACTGACTTCTGGTGTCTTACAAAGTTTTCCACGTAGTTCATCCTGGCTTACTGCTATTTTGTATTGGAATTACAAGCAGAAGTCTCCGCTAATAATAGTTTTACTCTGCTTCCTCTTACTTCCTTTCTTAGTGGCTTTAGTACCTTATTTAGTGGCCCCAGAAGCAGGAAACTTGGATGGATTAAGCAGAATTTATGGAGTCCTGATTACACTAGTATAGAATTCCAACCCAACATATAATCAATACAAAATACTTGGCATCAATTTTTACTCATGCCAATTCTTCATCTCCAGTGTTCACTCTACCACATGCCTTTTATATCTTGCTTCAAAATGCCATTCATATCTGTCTCCTATTCTGCATTCTCACCCCCACTCCATCTGTCATGGTCCCTGACCCATCATGCCAATCCAATGATTAGACCTCTGCCCTTTCATGTCCATTTTGCCCACCTCTGCCAGATTCACCTTTCTTGTAGAATCATGACTCTTCATCATGACTCTCTCTTACATATTACTTCAAAAATAAATTCCATGGCACAGGCTTCAGGGTTCCTTGTAATATACACAGCCAGTCTCAACTGTCCTGAAAATAAGGGTGAGAGAGAACAGTCATCTCAGTGTTTCTTCTACATACCCTGCTTGTTTCCATCTCAACTATTCTCCTGATTGATATGTCATAGGTTCTTCCTTCTATCTATACTCAAGCCCTGTTATATCATATTCTACTTTTTCAATTAATCCCTTCCTTCTTAATTTAATAAACAGCTAAATTCCTATGAACACACATGAGACATTTAGTCTTTTCCATACAATATAACCATTAAATATACATTATTTTGTGTTGTTTTCTAATTGTTTTAAGTATATTTGCATTAAATATATTGCTTAGTGTTAATGGTGGGGGTTTTGATGATATCAAGATTATGGGACATAGGCAATGTTCCCGTCTTGCTTTTGGTCCAGACATTTGTTCCTCTTCTTCAGTACTCTAAAAGACATATTGCTAACAAGGGACGATAACAAATGGGAATTTAGGTACCATCCTGTGGTGGTCAGTTTTATGTGTCAGTTTGGCTACACTATAATCTCCACCACTGATCCTTAAGTTGCTATAAAGATATCTTTAGATGTGATTAGAAGCCATAATCCATTTGCCTTAAATAAGGGGGGGGAAGGTTCTAACGAATCAGGGTAAACCTGATTTAATCAATTAAAAGGTCTTGAGAGCGGAGCTGAGGTTTCTCAAAGAAATTCGAACAGTGGAACCAGCTTCAGCCATGCCCACTTGTTCCAGCTCGTCCTTCCTAACAGCCTGCTATATGGATTTTTAACTTGTTTAGCCAGTCCCCACAAATGCTTAAGCCAATTTTTTGCAATAAATCTCTTAAAATATATCTACTACTGATTCTGTTTTTCTGAATTAACCATAACTGATACAGATTTTGGTACCTATTAGAGAAATAACCAAACAAGTGGAAATGGCTTTGGAATTAGGAAATAGGCCAAGGCTGGAAGAAGATAGAAAACATCTATATTGAGCAGAATGATAGAAAACATCTATATTGCTTTGAACAGACTGTTAGTAGTAATATGGATGTGGGGGCACTTGGGTGGCTTAATTGGTTAAGCATCTCTCTTGGTTTTGGCTCAGGTCATGATCTCAGGCTCCTGGGATTGAGCCCCACATCAGGCTCCATGCTAAGCATGGGTCTGCTTATCTCTCTTCCTTCTCCTCTGCCCTGCGTGCATTCTCTCTCTCTCTCAAATAAGTAAATAAATCTTAAAAAAAAAAAAAAAAAAAAAGGAAGAAAGAAAAGAAAAAAGAAATATGGATGTGAGAATAACAAAGGAAATGAGGACTCTGGTATAAAAAAGATCTGTATCATCTTAGAGAATACCTAAAAACCTTCATAAAAACACTGTTGATAGAAAATTGGACATTAAAAACACTCTTAGGGAGGGCTCAGAAGGTAATGAGGGATATGTAATAATTATAGGAAAAGGAATATTTCATATATAATGTCAGAAAGCCCATTGGATTTGTCCTATAATTGTGTGGAAAGTAGAACTATAAACAGTGAACTTGGGTATTTAGAAAGAGTCCATGAATTAAAAGGTACAAGTGGCTTCTAATAGCTGGAAAAGAAGAAAACAGCGCCTTCCAAAGGAGTATGGCCCCACTAACACTTTGATTTCATCCTAGTGAAACTTCCTTGTACTTCTGACCTCCAGAACCATAAGAAAATTCATATTGATTAAAACTACCAACTTTGGAGTAATTTGTTATAGTAGCATAGGAAACAAATACACATCTTACTTATAACTGGGCTTGGTTCCTAATACCAAATGTAAACCCATCTAATAATCCAGGGCTTGACTTAAACCTCTCAAACCTAAGAGGAAGACTTCCTAAGAGGAAGTTCTTCTAAAGCCAAATTTACTACTAGCTGCCAAGACTGAGTCAAGAGAGGGAAGGAGGGGGTGGAATATACCAAGCATTCTGTCATGTAGACTTACCTTTAACTCCTGCTACAAGAGAATGAAAGTCACACTTACAAGTTCACAGATTTCTAACCTATACTGAGACAGTGACAGCACCCACTATTAAATAGAGCCAAATCAGAACCATAAATTCTGATCTAGTCAGATTAGTATTTAAAATAATAGTTAAAAGCCTTGGATTTAGAATCAGAATGAATGGGTTTGAGTCCCAAGTCACCACTGTGACTTAAAGCAAGATGCTTTAACTTCATTGCACTACAGTTTTCTCACCTGCGAAATCACAATGGCAACTTATCTTCTTTACAGGATAATTTTAAGAAAAGATTTGCAATGAGATTGGGACAGTGTTTACCACTGTTATGGAGGAAAGAAGAGGAGAAGAAAAAAAGTGTATACACATGCACATGTACACACACACAGACACACACACATCAGGGATAACATTACAATAATTCTAAGTAATGTGCAATTTGTTGCTGAATTCAGAGTAAGTTCTAAAGGTGTACTTAAAATTATTGAGATGTTTAACAGTACCAGATATCCCGTTGTTTCCTTTAATTAACAAAAACTAGAACTGGAAATTGTGTGGAGACAAACCCAAATAACCTTGCTAGTTCAACTAAAAGATCTAAGAAATGAGGAACAATACCTACTAAGGTTTCAGGGTCCCTTCTCTAGTTTTTAGAAGGCACAGGACTTAGTCTAATGAATATATCTGAAATACCATTTCAAGTCTTTGTTTATCCCTTTGAGATATAAATTTATTTCTATAAAATAATTTCTCTCCAAGGGTTACTCTCCAGAAAAAAATGAATAAATATCATATTAGATTCTTCCATAGCTGATGCCTACAAATTGAAATCAGTAGGAATCAAGAGGTTGGCTACCTTCTGATCAAGACCAGTCTCATAGGTAAGCGGATTGGTGTCCTAATATTGATTTAAGAGGATATAAGACTATCCAACTTGTCCCAGGCTTTCAACTCGCTACCTTCTGAAGAGTCTCTGTACTTAACAATCTCAGCCTATGCCTTCCTAATATTTTTATTCATAAATTCATTTGTTCATACACTCATTGTAAACATTTACCGAGTACCAGTTATCTAAAATACACATAGAAACACACACACATATAAAGAAAGTGAATTCTATGCAATTTTTAAAGAAGTTTAGAGAATTAAAAAAAAAATCGCCCCTTCCCTTAAGAAGCAAAGATATTAGAGATATTACTGGAAATGAAGATAATAGTGTCTGTTTCATAGGATATCGTGATGATTAAATGAGGTAATGAATATAAAGTTCTTCCACAACTCCTGGCACATAATCAATAAAAATTTCTTGTAATTAGTATGATCAGTATTAATAGAGCTATAAGGGACTAGAGAATTTTGAGCCCAGGGGTTCTCAAATATTTATATGTGCCCCCAATAAATCTCAAATCCTGGGCGCTACCTCCAGAGTTTCTGATTTGGTAGATCTATGGTTAAGTCTTGAAAATATGCACTCCTAACAAGTTCCCAGATGATGCTAATGCTGCCGATTTGGGGTCACACTTTGAGAACTGAGCTCTATTCCAGCCTCCTCATTTTACAAATGAAGAACAGAGGCTTAAAAGAGTTGACTGATTAGCCCAAAGACTCATCAATAATTTGCTCTGCTGCTTCTCTCTGATAACTGTATCTTATCAGAAATTTCCATTTTATTAGCCTTAAAGAAAGCAGTATCACAGATACTATAGGTATTACACATGTTTGTGCATAAATGGGTAAGAGGAGGGGAGATATCTCTGGACAGGGAGCTATATAGATGGTCAGCCATGCACAACACTATCAATTAGTTTGAAAACCATTGTATTAGTTATCTCTTGCTGGGTAACAAACTCAGCCCCCAACACATTTTTTTTTTCTTTTTAAGCCATACCCCTTCAAAAGGAAGGAGGACCTGGGCTGTGGGATGTAAAGGTCTTAAAACCTATTAGCTCAAACACTGAAGCTTTAGTATCTCAGTTTCTGTGCATCAGAAACTCAGGCATGGCTTACATACATACTTTCTTCAGGGTCTCTCACAATGCAGCTGAGGTGGCGGGCCGGTAAGGTTGAGGTCTCGTCTGAAGACCTGCCTGCACGATGATCTGATTCTAAGTTCTCTTATGCAGTTATTGGTAGGATTTAGTTTCCTGGGGCTTTTGGAGTCAGGGCTTCAGTTCCTCGCTACCTCTTGGCCAGAGGCCTCCTTCTTGTTGTGTGGGTATTCTCAAAGAGTTTAGCTTGCTTTATCAAAGCCAAGGAGATGGAGGTAGAAAGAATGTGCCAGCAAGACAGAAATCACAATCATTTGAGACACGATTATGAAGGTGACATCACTTTTGCCATGTTCTTTGGTTATAAGCACGTCACTGGATTCAGCCCACTTTCAAGGCAAGAGGATTACACAGCGTTATGAATGCCAAGAGAGGAGATAATGATGGGCCATATCCAAAGCTACCTGCCACACGACTCAGGTTAAATCAAATTACTCATTTCACAGATGAGGCTTAGAAACTGCCCCCAATTTCTGGGGGTCAAATAAGATCACATAGTTAGTCTACATCCCTGGGTAGAACCCTAGGGCTCTATTTATACTGCAAAATTCTCTCTATTAATCTTATTGCAGAAATCACAAACTATGTGTCAATTAAAAATAAAACAAAACAAAATGGTGGTAGAATAAGAGCTTATGAGTTTATCATACCAAAACTATAATTCAAATAGAATTTGGGAAGTGATTTATCTAATTGCCATTTTAATCAAAACCCCAAGAGATAAAAATGCAATAAAACAGTTCCAACAAACCATCATTTGTTGGTGCTTTGTTCCAATAACACAAGGAAAAGCATTTTCTTTTGGATCTCATTCATACAGTACATGAGGCAACTTCCCTATCTTACCAAAAGAATGTATGTCTCTTCTTAACCCCCTGAGGCTCTCCATATCCTTCAAAACTAAATGTACCTTATAAATATATACTACAGACCTCATCAAGTGAAACTTATTCCCCAGACCTCTCATGAGAAAAAGCTAAAATACACATTCTTCTGTTTTAGTAAACATTTATTTACTACCACCTGTATGTAAGATATATGTCAGGCTATGAGGAATCAGTAGTGAATAAAACAAAAAGCATTATTGCACTATCAGTCCTTCTGATCTAGGAGGGAAAAGAGATGTGGTTTAAACATTATAGATAACTAATTAGTGTGCAAAATGCTTTGAGAGAATACAGAGTGTTTGGGGAGAATATAATTGGTTTCTAACCTAACACAGGAGTATAGAAAGAAGTGATAATTAGGCTGAGATTCAAACAGGGCATAGAGATTTGCATATTCTGTTCCCTTATCTGGGCAAACAGAAAAACAAGAGTACTCCAGGCAAAGTCTCCAAGGTAAGACAGCTGATTTTATTAGTAAGGTCAAATCATAGAAAATATAAAATAAACAATACAAACCATCTTTACACATGATTGAGAACTAGCAAAATAGTCATCACTAATTATATGCAGTTGCAAGTTTTAACTGGTCCCTGGGTCTGTCAAATTTGGCAGCTTCATTCCAGAATTAACCTAACTCCTTGACAAAGGGCATATATTTGGGCAGTAAAGCCTATGGATCACTGTCTTTCTTCCTTAAAGGAGGGTGAATAACCAGTTATTGACTTTGGGACAATTTCCCAAATTTCCATAATAAATCTAGGTCAGGGGTATTCCTCATGGATTAAGAAGGATTATGCAGGATAGAGGGCTACTTTTCATGGGGAATAAACCCCAGGAAGAAAGCAAACTTCCCAAGAAGGAGAGGGTATAAAGATTAATCACTGGTAATTTTCATTAGTGATGAGTCATTAGTAATAAATCATTCATGCTCCCCTTCCCGACAATGATAGTTGAAGAGATGCATCAGAACAGAGAGCTCTGAGTAAAAGCTGGGATGCTAGCCACTCAGGAGAAATGGGTCCCAGATTCCCTGGTGGGTAACACATTTGCGTGATAGGAAATACAGCTCTCCCAGAGGAAGCCACTATACTTTTCAAAGCATTTTTTTTTTAATTTTATCTTTTCTTCAGTGTTCCAAAGTTCATCGTTTATGCATCACACCCAGTGTTCCATGCCATACGTGCCCTCCATAACGCCCACCACCAGGCTCACCCTACCCCCCACGCCTCCCTCCAAAACCCTCAGTTTATTTCTCAGAGTCCACAGTCTCTCCTAGTTTGTCTCCTCCAAATCATTTTTTATAGTGCCATCTAGTGGAGTTTAAAATTTCTGTACAACAGTTCAAACATCTGGGTTCTAGTCCGGGCTCTGACATTAGCTCAAGCAACAAGCCAACAATTCCACCTCTAAAGTTCCAGTCACCTTTGTTCAGTAACACAAAACATTATTTTTTGTCATTACAATGGCCAATAGGTCTCCTCTTTCTCTAACATGAAGAGAAACAACAGCTACCCTCAGCACAGTTATGTGGATAACGTATTTTTAAATACTGGAGTCGGAATCCATTGTTCATGGAGAATAAAGGCAGAAGAGGAAAGAAATTATTGAAATGGTAAAAAAATAAAGATAGTAAATGATAAAGATGCACTGGTTATGAGCTTCCTAAGGTTGCCCCAATGTAACTGAGAGATGGACTGGTACAGAAGTGAAAGCACAGGCTCCAGAATAAAGAAAGGTGGGTCAAAAGCAGACTCCATCACTTCATAATGGTGTTGATGTAGTTTTGGAATATGGGCGAGGTTTGATGGGGTGAAGTCCAGAGCCAACCACCAAGAAAGAATTTCTGAGACATCTTTGGTGCAAAATGGTGATTTTATTAAAGCATGGGGTCAGGACCTGTGGGCAGAAAGGGCTGCTGCAGCAGGGTTGTGAGAAGTGACTCATCATACACTATGGGAGTTGGGGGAAGTAAGGAAAAGGAAGGTTTTCAAAAGAACTTTCATTTGCTAAAGAGAAGGACCTACAAGATACCAGGAGGTATCTTGCCATGGTCAAGTTAAGGTTGTCTTTCCCTCTAGCAAGACATTAAGACAGTTGGGAGCTTCCTGGGCAGACATTATACTCTTCCCCTCAAGTACCTGTCAATGGGCTGCAAATTTTAAGGACTTTTAATTTTATCTACATTTCCTTCTGGAAGTTAGGTTATTGATAAGAAAGCTTTTCTTCTTGTGAATGACTAAGACATTTGTAAACTGAGGGAGACTTCTGTCTTGCAGGACTGTAATCTCTGTAAGAGAACCATTTGTTTTCCCAGCCAGGAGGGCCTGAGTAGTGTCATACTTGTCCACCTGGGAGCTGGGGGAGTGGAGAGGTTGCAGGATGTCAGCTTGTGCTTTGTCCTCAGCTTGCCTTCTGCTCCCTCATCAGCCCTACCTACTTCACACTGATTTTCTTATGATTAAATGGGAAAACAAAGGCCTCACTTACAAATAGAAATTACTTATGGACGTCAATTCTTTTCCTGTCTTCTCCATCAAACCCTCAGCTGGTTTTAGGGCTCAAACAATTCATTCTTTTCTACGGGATCACTTGAACTAGTGTTCTGGGTCTTCTAAATCCTCTTAATCCCTCCCTGCCAACCACCTATTCTGACATTTTTCACCCCAAAGAGCAACTGGTTCCAATTTAATTATCCAGCACAAGTCAGATATCTTTGGCTACAAAGTTTCCCACAAGTTGCTGGAAGATTATTCATGCTTCTGTCTGGTCCTTACAGAAAATCTATAGTAATTGTTCCTCCCACGGGTCACCCAAGATAGAAAGGAAAGCTACAGCAGGGTGCTGACTCTCCACTCAAGATAATCTGCTCAGTGGATACTTCTTAGACACATTTCTCTTCTAGTCTCTCACATTCAAGGGCTCTTGTTTTTATTCATCAGGGCATTCGTCTGTTACCCTCCCAGTGTGAAACAGCTTTCTGCCTCTCTATCCTGTATACCCAAGTGAGTAACGCCCTAAGTGAGCTGGGAGAACAATAAAGGATGACAAGTTTTAATTCAATGCTGAAAAGGATAAGGATATATCCCCGATTTCTCTGTGAGGCTCTGTCTTACTTAGAGGGATGTATCATCACTTTAAAGTCTTCCTTCCTCTGATGTTGGTTTGCTCCTCTCAGAAGCAAAAACAATATTTTCCTCAGCAAAGGTGATTTTCTTCCTGTGAAGCCTGTAGAAAACTGAATTGATTTTTCAGGCCAAAACAATTTTAGAGTCTATTTATCTTCTCAGGATGATCACCTTCACCAAATCATTTTGTCATCTCTTTGCTATGGATTTCTTTAAAAGAGAAGATTGTAGGCCTTCATCCTTAAAAATAAATAAACAATAAATTCTATCTGCTGTCTTTGCTGAAAGCATCCCTATCCAAGCCTCTGAAACCACAAAACTCTTGATATGGAATAATACAATGGCATCATGTAAAGACGGAGTTAAGTGCTTTATTATTTTTTTAAACTCTCTAGATTAGTTTTCTCCAAAGCTGTACAACAAAACCTTTACAGGTAAAATTTAGTAAAAGTGAAAGAGAGACACTATAAAAAGGCTATATATATAAAAGGAAGACTCAATTTTTTCACATTTATTTTCTTCCCATTAGAACACCAAGAAAGGCTTAGGACATGAATTTTAGCTTTTCATTGTAAAATCAATGCATATACTGGTAAAAAAAAGAAACACAAAACGTATAGAAAAATTTAAGATGAAAAGTAAATCTTCCTCTACCTTTATCACTCAGACGCACTCTGTATATAGTTTGGTGTGGGGGGGTATATTAAGATCCAACCTTTGCTTGGAGATCTTTTTATACCAATGCTTAAAAACCTATCTCATTTTTAAGTGGCTACATATAATGAATATTCATGCATAGATCATAATTTATTTACCCAGACGTTGCTTTTTATTTTTTAGAAATGGCAACAAATAACCATTTCAAACTATGCTTCAAAAAACATCCTTTAAGATATATCTTTGTATTTTGGGGTGCGTAAAACTGCATGATATATTTGAGCAGTGGGATTGTTAGGTCAAAGGGGTTTGAGAGAGGCAGGAGAAAGGATGCAGACCTTCTTAGCTGATATGCCTGCAAGTCAAATTGACAAGTAGATACCCAGCTGATGGGGTTCTGGAATATAGGTGAGGTTAGGTGGGATGCGGTCCAGAGCCAACAACCAAGAAAGAGTTCTTGAGACATCTTTGGTGCAAAATGGTGGTTTTATTAATGTACAGGACAGGACCCTGGGACAGGACCCATGAGCAGAAAGAGCTGCTACACTGGGGTTGTGAAGGGTGGTGGCTGATTATATACTTGGGAGTTGGGGGAGGTAAGAAAAAGGAGGTTTCAAAAGGATTTTCTTAAATTAAAGAAGACTCACAGAATACCAGAGGCCTTGCCATTGTCAAGTTCAGGTTGTTTTTCCATCTAGCAAGGCATTAACATTAAAATAGTTGGGAGCTTCCTGGAATAATGTCACACATGTCCCACCCAGGAGTGGGGGTGGGAGGAGGCTGCAGGGTGTCAGCTTGTGCTTTTCCCTCAGCTAGCCTTCTACTCCCTCATCAGAGTCCTTAATATATCTAACCTAATCATTCTAGGAGTCTCATGGAAATAAAAGTCAGTATAAGATAATATATAATCACATGGATCTTGCCATTTTAAAATTCTCTTCCACTTAAAATATCTCTTTGGGGTTTTTGTTTAGTTTTTAGCTCTGGGCATTCCTTTTTTTATGATTTTATTTATTGGATGCCTAACTGACTGAGCCACCAAGGCATCCCTGCTTTGGACATTACATCAGGTCTTGAGCACTGTGCAGATCCACACTTGGTAACTATGAACTTTACCATTGTCTCTGGTCATGAATTTCTTATACTCTAAAACCTTCTTGTCTTTTTTTTTTTTTTAATAAATATATAATGTATTATATAATGTATTATTATTTGTTTCAGGAGTACAGGTTTGTGAATCATCAGTCTTACACAATTCCCAGCACTCACCATAGCACATAACCCTCCCCAATGTCCATCACCCAGCCACCTTATCCCTCCCCTCCCTGCCTCCCTCCACAACAGCCCTCAGTTTGTTTCCTGAGATTAAGAGTCTCCTATGGTTTGCCAACAGCCTTCTTGTCTTAACCTCAAATTTATTCAGTCCATCTGTCTCTAAATCAATTCCATGCCTCTCAATTAGGACATAAAGTATTTTCTGAATTTCCTAAGTGCCATGCTCAGGCTAGGGACAACTGGGAACAACATCTCGGGCTCATATAACAACTCCATCCTCCTCTTAGGCTGCTCTATGGTTCCTATACTATTCTACATATGGCTGGAATGCAGAGAACCAACCTGCATAAATTTAGATCCTTCCTCCATCCACCTTTGCCTTCTTTAGGGGAAAGACAGGCAAAGTAGACATAGAAATTCTACCACCATTTTCAGAGTCCCAGGTTGTATAAGAACTTAATCTAATCTCTATGATTTTCTCTATTTCTGCCTACTTCTTTTATTTTATTTTCTTTTTACAGTCAGGAAAGCTGTTGCCATCATATACTGCATCCTTCTACATTTGGCTTTTTGGAAAACTCTATGCTCAGATTTCCAGCTTAGTTCTTGACATGTAAAGGGAAGCTTTTAGAATTTTGTAAATTTTTTATTATCTTAATAACACCAGTGTTTCAAGACTATTGCCTTGCTATGAACTAAACAAAAGCCTAATTTACAGCTCAATAGTTCTTATATTTTAGGATTCATCTGCAGTACACTGGAAACAAGGTAAATTACTGATACAATAAGTAGGAAGACTCAGGTATCATGACTGATATGGGAATGAAAATATAGAGGGAAAACTTCACTTCTGATTCAAGCAATAAAGCTCCTACCAGTCTTCCTGTCGCCAATGACTATAAACTCTCAACAAACAATAACAAAAAAAAGAATAAAAGGTCTCTACAGAGAGGAGATTATGTAGAGGAGTCTCAATACTCAGTCTTTCTAACCTGAAGAACAAGAAAAGAAAATTTGGAGAAACACAAATACTGGAAGCTAAAGGTAAGAGGGAAATATTTAGAGCAGTCAGACAAAAAAGGTCACATTATATTCAGGGGTACTATTTAAGTTTCATTTATGACTCAAGTCCTCATTTAAAAACAAACAAACAAATATTAAGGCCTGAAGAAGTAGAATACCACCTTTAAAGTGACAAAACAAACAAACAAACAAACAAAACCTACACCTACCATCTTCACATAATTAGTAATTAATAGTACTTGTCACCAGCAGATAAGCAGTACAAGAAATGTTAAAGAAAGTTCTTCAGGCCAAAAGGAAATGATACCAGTTGGAATCTCAGATTTTTAAGAAGGAATGAAGAGAGAGTTCCTAGGAAGATGCCAGTGTAGGAGGATCCTGGGGGTACCTCATTCCACAGACACAACTAGATAACACCCACATCAGTGTAAATACCACAGAAAACAACCCAGAGTGTAGCAGAACAGACTCTTCACAGCTAAATGTAAAGAAAGGGCACATTGAGGAGGGTAGGAAGGGCAGAGATGCAGTGCGGAGCCAAAGAGACCTGCAAGACTATCTTTGGGAGGAAGGGATGACACAGGTAGAGAGGGCAGAGGAATAGAGCCCACACCAGGCACCCCAAGCATAGGGGACCCACATCAGGAAAACAAATTCCCCCTAACATTTGGCTTTAAAAATCAAACAGGCCTGTCTTCATGAATACATACAATCAATGGGGCTAAGAACATAGAACTTTAAAAATCAACAGGCTCAGCTCTGGGAGAGCTAGAGGGCTATAGGAAACTGAGTCCTGACCCTTGAAGAGATAGCTCAACAAACTGCCTCCATTGAGATATCACACAGAAGCAACAGTTTGAAAAACACCTGAAGTATATGAGAAGGAAATTTATTTACTAATCTTGGAACATGTGCTTGAGGGGCAAGGATCTTTGAGAGAATTCTATAAAAGCAAAGGCACTGGCAGGCACCATTTCCCTTCCTTGCCCCCCAGTCTAGATACATGAACATCTGTGGGAATCAGCATAGCACTCTCTCCACCTAGCTTGTCAACACTGCACCCTACCCTGAAACATCTCTGTGTATCCACCATCTCCAACCCAGCATGCCTCAGCAGGAGTTTTCCCAGGTAGCTGGAGGTCCCCTCCCTCACCAAACTTGCACTAACCTTGCCGACACCAGGCATTCCACCCCTGCATTCTCCTGCAGACCTCTGCCCTCCAACATGTCCTTGGCCATAGTCCATCCAAAGTGGTGTCACAGGTCTAGAAATGTGCAAGCAGTCCTGACAGAGGCCAATGCCACTCCAAAGTGACTTATACCGTAGTGAGAGGAGAAGATAACAACACACACAACTCCAACTGTGACCCCAGCTGTGGGCTGGGGTAAGCCAACTGATCTGATTACAAACCCTGCCCACCAAAAAAACCTTCTCAGGGACAACATATGGAAAGTGTCCTGCAGTTCAGTGCTGCTGAATATCTGGTGAATACAGCCTTAGACTGGCCCACTAACAACTCAGGGATCAAACCCTGCCTGCAAATGGCAAAGAGAGCTGCTATAGATGACTGGACAGATGGCAAAAGCACTCAGTCACAACAGTAGGTCACACACAACACAAAGAGGAGACACCCCTGAAGCACCAGGGTCTAGTGACATGGCACTGCATGGTACTTCAAGAGCTCTTCTTCATAAGACCACTACTTTTAAGAGCTGGTGAGGTAGATGACTTTTCTAACACGTGGAAACAGATACAGAGAGTTAGACAAAGTGAAGAGACAGAAGAATATGTCCTACATGAAAAAACAGGACAAAATTACAGCAAGAGAGCTAAATGAAATGGAGATAAGTACTGTATCTAATGGAGAATTTAAGTGATGGTCATAAAGATACTCACTGGACTTGAGGAAAGAGTGCAGGACTTCAGTGAGACCCTCAACAAAGAGATAGAAAATACATATAAAAAAAAATCAGAGATGAAGAACTCGATAACTGAAATAAATACATTAGACGGAATAAACAGTAGACTAGAGGAAGCAGAAGAATAAATCAGCAACCCGGAGGACAGAGTAATGAAAAGCAATGAAGTTGAATAGGAGAGAGAAAAAATGAATGATAAAAAGTGAAAATAGATTAAGGGAACTCAGCAACACTATCAAGTGTAATAACACTCACACCATAGGGATCCCAGAAGTAGCAGAGAGAGAAAAGGAGACAGAAAATTATTTGAAAAAATATAGCTGAAAACTTACAAAATCTGGGGAAGGAAACAAATCCAGATCCAAGAGGCACAGAGAACCCCCAACAAAATTAACCCAAGGAGGTCCACATCAATATACATAATAATTAATGTGGAAAAAAGTAGTAACAAAGAGAAAACTTTAAAAACAGCAAGAAAAAAGAAAACTGTTACACACAGGGAAACACTTTAAGGCTATCAACTGATTTTCCAGCAGAGATTTTACAGGCCAGATGAGAGTGGTACAATATATCCAAAATGCTGAAAGAAAAAAAAAAAAACTGCAACCAAGAATACTATATCTAACAAGGTTATCACTCAGAATAGAAGGAAAGAGAAAGAGTTTTCCAGACAAACAAAAGTTAAAGGAATTCATCAGCACTAAATCAGCCTATACAAATGTTAAAGGGAATTTTGAGTGGAAAGGTGAAACCACAAATAGAACTAAGAAAAGTAGGAAGCACAATAGCAGTAAAGTTAAGTATATCTACAAAAATCAGCCAAGGAATTCACAAAATAAAAGGGCATAAAGTATGATACTATATACCTAAAACATGGGAAGTGGCAGGTAAAAATTTAGTGCTTTCAGAATGGGTTCAAATTTGAGGGGCCATCAACTTAATATAGACTGCTAGATGTACAAGATGTTATATACAACCTGATGCTCATCACAAATCAAAAGCCAGCAATAGATACCAGCAAAAAATAAATAGAAAGGAATCCAAGTATATTACTAAAGAAAGCCAGCAAACCATATGAGAAGAGAGAAAAAGAAGAAAGGAACAAAGAACTATTTAAAAAAAAAAAGATAAAATAATGAATGCCAATAAGTACATATCTATCAATAATTACCTTCAATGTAAATGGACTAAATGCTCAAATCAAAAGATATAAGGTAGAAAAAAAAAAAAAGAAAAAGGGTGACAGAAAAAAAAAAAAAAAAAAAAAAGAAAAAAAAAAAAAAAAGACATAGGGTGACAGAATACATTAAAAAAAAAAAGACCAATCTATATGTTACCTGCAGAGACTCATTTCAGACTTAATACATATGCAGACTGAAAGTGAAGGAATGAAAAATAAAGAAGAAAGTAAAGGGATAGAAAAGAATTTATCATGCAAATGGAAATGAGCAGGAAGTGGTAGAGGTAATACTTGTATCATACAAAATAGACTTTTAAACAAGACTGTAGTAAAAGACAAAGAAGGACACTACAGCGGCACCTGGGTGGCTCAGTCAATAAAGTGTCTGACTCTTGGTTTTGGTTCAGGTCATGATCCCAGGGTCCTGAGATCAAGACCTGCATCAGGCTCAGCACTCAGCGGGGAGTCTGCTTAGGACTCTCCCTCTCTCTCTTCCCCTTTCCCTGCTCTCTCTCTCTCTCATAAATCAACCAATCAATTAATCAATCTAAAAAAAAAACCAGAATGATATATAATCATAAAGGGAACAATCTAAGAAAAATATATAACAACTGTAAATATTTATGCATCTAATATGTGACCACTCAAACACATGAAGCTGCTAATAACAACATGAACAATAACAACTTTAACACCATACGTACATCGATGGATAGGATAGATCATCCAGAGAAACAATAAGGAAATAATGACTTTGAATGACACCTTGAACCATATGTATCTAACAGATACATTCAAAACATTCCATCCAACAGCAGAATACATATTATTTTCAAATGCAAATAAAAAATTCTACAGAATAGATCACATGGTAGGCCACAAAACAAGTCTCAACAAATTCAAAAAGCATGAAGTCATATTATGCTTCTTTTCTAACCACAAGGCTATGGAATTAGAAATCAACTGTACTAAAAAATCTGGAAAGAACACAAATACATGGAGGTTAAACTAAACAATGAATGGGTCAACCAAGAAATCAAAGAGGAAATAAAAAATACATGGAGACAAATAATGGAAACAAAATAGTCCAACATACTTGGGATACAGCAAAATCTGTTCTAAAAGGTAAGATTATAGGAATATAGGCCTACCTCAAAAAACAAGAAAAACAAGAAAGTCTCAAATACACAGCCTAAATGTACACCTAAAAGAACTAGAAAAAGAAGAATAAACAAAACCCCAAACTAGTAGAAGGAAGGAAATAATAGGAGTAATAAAGATTAGAGCAGAGATAAATAAAATAAAAACTAAAAATCCAATATAACAGATCAATGAAACAGAAGCTGGTTCTTTGAAAAGATGAACAAACTTGATGAATTAATAAATAAATAATCATTTTAAAAAATCATTTAAAAAAAAAAGGAGAGAGAGAGACAGAGAGAGAATGGGAAGGAGACAGAAGACTCAAACAAAATCAGAAATTAACAAGGAGAAATAACAAATGACCCCACAGAAATAAAAAGGATTCTAAGAGATTGTGAAAAATCAGATGCCAACAAATTGGAAAACCTAAAAGTGGATAAATTCCTAGAAACATATAACCTCTCAAAACTAAATCAGGAAAAAAGAAAATTTGAACAGATCAATTACCATCAATGTAATTAAATTGGCAATCAAAAAACTCCCAACAAAAGTCCAGTTTCACAAGTGAATTCTACCATACATTTAAAAAAGAGTTAATGCCTATTCTTCTCAAAGTATTCCAAAGAATATAAAAAGGAAAGAAAGCTTCCAAATTCATTCTATGAGGCCAGCATAACCCTGATACCAAAACCAGACAAAGATGCTACAGAAAAAGATAACTATAGGCCAGTATCTCTGATGAATACAGATGCAAAAATCCTCAACAACATATTAGCAAAATGAATTCAATAATACATTTAAAAAGTCATTGACCATGATCAGGTGGGATTTATTCCTGAGATGCAAGGGTAGTTCATTATTCACAAAGAAATCAATGTAATACACCACACAATAAAAGAATAAAAACCATATGATCACTTCAGTATATGCAGAAAAAGCATTTGACAAAGTACAACAACCATTTATGATTAAATCCCTCAACAAAGTAGATTTAGAGGGAACATACTTCAACATAGTAAAGGCCTTATATGAAAAACCCACAGCTAACATCATATTCAACAGAAAAAAAAAAAAAAAACCTCAGTTTTTCCTCTAAGATTAGGAACAAGACAAGGATATCCACTCTCATCTCTTTTATTCAACATAGTACTGGAAGTCTTAGTATAATAATAAGACAAGAAATAGAAATAAAAGGCATTCAAATTGGAAAGGAAGAAGTAAAACTTTCAGTATTTGAAGGTAAGGTGATATTATTTATAGAAAATCATAAAGACTTACCAAAAACTATTAGAACTAATAAATAAAATCAGAAAGTTCACAGATATAAAATCAATAAACAGAAATCTGTTGCATTTCTACACACTAATAATAAAGTAGCATGACAGAAATTAAGAGAAACTACATTTACAACTGCATTAAAAATAATTAAATATTCAAGAATAAATTTAACCAAGGAGATGAAAGACCTGTACTCTGAAAACTAAAAAACACTGATGAATGAAATTGAAGATGACACTAACAAATAGAAAGATATTCCATGTCCATGCATCAGGAGAACAAATATTATTAAAATGTCTATAGTACCCACAGCAATCTACAGGTTTAATGCAATTCCTAAAAAATACCAGCAGCATTTTTCACATAACTAAAACTAATAATCCCAAAATTTGTATGGAACCACAAAAAATGCTGAATATCCAAAGTGATCTTGAAAAACAACAATATTGGAGGCATTGCAATTCCAGATTTGAAGATATACTTTAAAGCTGTAATAATCAAAACAGTTTGACACTGGCATAAAAATGGACACATATATAAATAGAATGGAATAGAGAACACAGAAATAAACCCACAAACATATGGTCAATAATATATTTTCAGCAAAGGAGGAAATATAATCTTCAATAAAGGAGACAAGAATATGCAAAGGGAAAAAGACAGTTCCTTCAACAAGTGGTGTTGAGAAAACCAGACAGCTACATGCAAAAGAATGAAACTGGACCACTTTCTCACACCATAAATAAAAATAATTTTAAAATGGATTAAAGATCTAATGTAATAACTGAAACCATAAAAATCCTAGAAGAGAGCACATGTAATAATTTATCAGCTGTACTGACATTTCTCTAGATATGTCTCCTGAGGTAAGGGAAACAAAAGAAAAAAAAATATTGCAACTATATCAAAATTAAAAGCCTCTGCACACCAAAGGAAGCAATCAAAGAAACTAAAGACAACCTGCTGAATGGGAGAAGGTATCTGCAAAGGACATATCCAATAAAGGGTTAATATCCAAAATATAAAAAGAACTTATACAACCAAATACCAAAAAAAAACACAAATAATTTCATTAAAAATGGACAGAAGACATGATCAGACATGTCTCCAAAGAAGACATACAGATAGCCAACAGACACATTAAAAAATGCTCAACATCACTAATCATCAGGTAAATGAAAACCATAATGGATATCACCTCAGAATTCTTAGAATGGTGAAAATCAAAGACACAAAAACAAACATTGGCAAGTATGTGGAGAAAAAGGTATACTTGTGTACTATTGGTGGGAATGCAAACTGGTACAGCCCTTATGGCAAACAGTATGGAGTTTCCTAAAAATTTAAAAATAAAATTATCATATTATCCAATAAACAATGAAAATGAAAATACTAATTTGAGAAGATATATGCACCCCTATGTTTATTGCAGCACAGTTTGCAATAGCCATGATAAAGAAGCAACCTAAGCATCTGTCAATAGATGAATGGATAAAGAAGATGTGGTATGTACATATACAATGGAATATTACTCAGCCATGAAAAATAATGAAATGGATGGACCTAGGGAGTAGTGAAATAAGTCAGACAAAGACAAATACTATATGATTTCACTTATATGTGGACTCTAAAACACAAAGCAAATAAAACAGAAATGGACTCATAAGTACAGAGAACAGAGAGAGAAGCTGGGTAGGATGGGAAAAATTGAAGAAAAAGAATAAAAAGGTACAAGCCTCTAGTTGCAGAATAAATAAGACAAAGCAATGCAATGTACAACACAAGGAATATAGTTAATAATGTTTTAACAGTTTTGTATGGTGATGGATGCTAGCTAGATTTATTGTGGTGATCACTTTGTACCATATATAATGTTGAATCACTACATTGTACAACTGAAACCAATATAATATTGTATGTAAATTATATTTTTAAAAATTCCTCAAACACCTTAAATATGGTTTAAAAAAAAAGGATTCCCATTTCAAATATGAGGTAAACAGTGCTTATAGAGATCATTATCACAAAGGTAGTAATGAAGAATTTAAAATTAAAAATCTGGTCTAATTCTAAGACCTGAGTTTTTATATTCTACACTTAAAGAATATAAAAGGATTATTATAATTTTGTTATTATTAATGTTATTAAGATGGTTTTATGATTGTTAAGATCTTTACTCTTATACCTTCTAGTCAACAAGGCAGGCTTAGTTTTCACACATAGAATGAGTATTGTTTGTCAAGGAGCTCTAGGTTTGAACACTCAGAAAGATACCCAAATCAATGGGTTCTTTAATGAAGCGATCACAATTTTGCTTTCCAAAATGTCTAATACAAACACCTTTGGTATCAATTATAGGGAAGAACATACTCTGGAATATGAAGTAAGCCACGTAGCTAAGCAGGTGCCCGAAGGATAATCAAATGTCTGTGTTAATGGGAAACAATCATGCTGGACTTCTTGGCTTCCCCACCAATGTGTTTTTTCTTAGTCAAATAGCATTAATGGAACTGTCTTATTGTATGATTTTATATGTTATATGTTTTTAGTGGAACTCTTCTTTTGTGTTGATGCTTCTTTAGTTTAGGGGTTCCATAAAGTTCAAGGTGGTTTACTGAATAGCTTGCTGTGGTATTCTTCAGGTACACCCAGGCCCATGGGGTTTAGAATTGATTTCCCCCCATCCTAGAGCTAAGGTATAAGTAAGCATGTCCATGCGCCAATCTAGGTCCCTGAATACACATTTCAATAAACTTGAGTTTAAACAGTTTTATAAGATAATTCATAATTGCCCAGAAGTAGCAATTACATGAGTAGATCTTACAAAGCTAAGGGACCAAACAACATCTTTTATTATTTTCATACTATTTGTTATTATTAAAAAGCTCTAAGCCTCATGAAAATAATAGGAGTTCAGACGAGCCACAAATGCTAGTAAGAATGCAAAAGAACACAGAAACCCCCAAATGAACCACAACTGCACCTGACTCTCAGAACACTCCTCCTCATTCCCACCTCCCCTGATTCTACTGCCATATCAGCTAATAACATTTTCTTAACAGCAAAAAAAAAAGATTTTTTTGTCAGGCTCTCTTCACGTTGTCTTAGCAAGTACACTGATATCAGGAACTCTCTAGCTCAATAGCTATGCAAAAGAGAAAAAAAATCACTATGACCTCAAGAGTAAAGAACACAAATTTATATATATTTGAATTCACAATATCCAGATCGGACCCTAATACACAATTCCTTTTTTCTCCTCTGCTCCTCCATTCTTCCCTCTTTTCCTCATTCCTTTCCTTTTCCCTTCTTTCCTTTCTTTTTCTTCTCTCTCTTTCCGTCTCTCCTTATTTTGCTCTTTCCTTCTTTGTGTTTCCTTCTTTATTTCTTTTTATCTTTCCCCCTTTTGTCATTCAACAAATATCTGAGTGCATTATGCTTAATCCTGGCTACAGAGAAAACAAAAAAGAAAGAGCCTTTGCCTTTTCAAGTTTGTAATCTAGCAGGTGGGGCTCACTGCATACTGATGGATTAAATGAACATTTCCTTCACTTTATCGTTCATTGTATTCCTAAACAGAATAGTTAGAAAAAGTATCCGGACTAAACGGCCCTACAGAAGAATACTTCCAATGTAGGGGCCATCAACTATAAAGTTCTACAGGGCCAGGCAGGTTAAAAAATAAAAATTTGAGTTAAGTAGATCGTGTTCAAAAACAAAAACGAGGTTGACAATATGGCAAACTGGAAGCATACAGACTATTTAAATTGGGCATGTGTTACTCTGCTCTTTCATGCAGTGATATAGCCCTGTACTGCTAAATCTCTTACACTTTCGAGAGAAAGTAGAAATTGCAATTGCAGTATAATTACCTCATTTGAAAAACACCATGTGGCCCAAGCAGGAAATATCTGAGAGCTAGATGCAGCCAGTGAACTGCTAGTCTGTGGCCCTTCTTCAAATTTTTTACTGCTCTCAGCTTGTCTTGGCAGGGAAGTCTTCCTATCAGATACATGGCAAAATCCCCTCTAACCTGAATTTTACTCTTGGCCTTTTAGAGTCCAAGATATGTGACTTCTGTTGGTCTATATATTATGTAGATTCTTATAGCAAAAAATGTATGACAAAGTACTGCCCCAATAACATTCTATAAAATTACATTCTTTTAAGTTGTCTCTTAGGTCTAGTGGAAAAAGGCAAATAATGAAAAATAAATGCCAGGGGTATTTAGTAGGACTGATTTCTATGGTCGCTCTGGAGTTATCATTGAAAAGCCTAGAAATTCTTTCTGACCAGTCTAATCCACATTGTAGCAGGACCATCTGGATCTCCCGTTTAGCCTACCCATTTTTTGAGGGTATGAATACCTTCGTGAGGACTTCCTCTGCCAAATCAAATGGAGGCCTGACCAAGCATCTGGATCACATTTCAAGAACATAGATTATTTTGATAATATAATTTTGATAAATATTAATTTGATAACCACAGGATATACCTTTGATTACCTGTGGTTATCAAACTGTTCTTCCTAGTCTATCTTCCAGCAAAATATGTGGGTCACAAAAAAGTTCTGGCTCTCTTCTGGAGCAGCATTTTTAAAAATATAACCTCATGATCCCAGGGCCCTGGGATAGAGCCCCACATTGGGTTCCCAGCTTAGCAGAACGCCTGCTTCTCCCTCTCATCTCTACTTATGCTCTCTCAAATAAATAGATTTTAAAAATCTCTAAAACACATTCTATGGAATTCTAACCTAAGATACTCTGTGGAAGAAAAGAAGGGAGAAGGCAATCCAGATTCATATATATTTAAGAAATACAATAAAATGTACTCCACACATACACACACACAATTCTTTTGGAAATTGCTCAGTAAAAACTGGCATATTCAAACATCTAAGATGTTTTAAGAATCAAATCTTGATGAACTTCAATTCAGTATTTTCCAAGTTTATACAACCAAGGAATACCTCCTTCCATAATCCTCATGCACATATCTACAGAAAATGTTTTAGACATTCTTGATTGAAACTAACAATATAGTTTCCCCCACAAAATCAAGTCATATTCTATATTATGTTGATATGTTTTTTAAAGATTTACTTATTCATTTCAGAGAGAGAGACAGAGTGAGGAGGAGAGGCAGTGGGAGAGAGAGAATCTTAAGCAGACTCCATGCTGAGTGCAGAGTCCAACCCAGTGCTCAATTCCACCACCCTGAGATCAGGATCCTAGTCAAAACCAAGAGTCAGACAATCAACTGGCTGTTCCACTCATGCACCCCTATGTTAAAATACATTTTGAACAGCTTTGGGATTCTGTATTATTCTCTATTGAAATTTCTCCATTTTAAGACACAGTCCAGTGTGGGATCCCAGCAATTTATCATCAAACCAACTTTTACAGCACTTCACATATTACATAGCGTTTCCACAAATAATTCTTCATTTAACCCTATGACAAACCTCCTAGGCAAATATGTCCCAGTGTTTTGTTCGTTCATCTCAGAAACGGTAAAAACAAACGACTTGACCAAAGTCACTCAGTCACTCAATCTCAGTGATGTGAGATTGTAATTCTATTGGTGCCTGTAGACGGAGGCTTTAAAACTCTCACTCAACTCTAATTCCTAATTCCTAATGGCTCAATGTTTCTATGTGAAACAAGAAACAAGCAAGAGAGTTGCTCTTTGAAAACTGTGGATGACGTTCTGTTCTTAAAAACTGTCTATGTTGATAGTGACTGTAATTAAAGGCACAGCCTTGTGCTTTTGAAAAGAGGCCATCAGAACCTTGTGATGAGTACAGATTGGAAAGACAAAGCAACATAATTCACTGTAGAACCCCTTGATTCGTATGTGAGAAATAAAGCCATCTATCAGTTCAAATATTTGTACATGGAAGTTACTGTGATGGGCAGGTTAGGAAGATGAATAAAATATACTCCCTACCTTCAAGTAACTGGAAGAGAAGAAGCAACCAACACCTTTAAGACAAGGTGCAAGGTCAACTTCCAAAAGATAAATTCAAAGGAGAGAAAAAGTGAGATAACCTCCAACAAGGAATCAGAAAAAGTCACTGCATTTCAAACCTGGAGATGACCTGAGCAGTGTTCTTGGACAGAACAAACTGCTGAGGCTGTAGATCACAAAGGGCTAATACATAAGTGGTTACACCTGAGAACATGCAGCTCCAGTCAAACTTAAGTTCAGAATTTACTGCCAGAGATCACAGAGCTCTGGATAAACATCATGAGCTACAATGTTGCCTTCTGCTAAAGAATACTTTCATACATTCCTTCTTTTCAACCTTGCAAAGAGGAGCTAAATGCTGTATTTTTCCACATGCTTGTATGAATTTGTTATTGCTGCTCTTGAGCAGGAATTGAAGGATGCTGTCCAATGCCTCACCTTTCCCCTAAGGCTTGCTATAACTGACCACAAAGAACATTTGCACAGCCCAGCTCTGTATGTTAACCAGGCCAGGTTGAAGGGAAGTCCCACAGATCCTTAGCCGCAAATATTCTCTATCTGGGTTGACAGCTGGAAGAGTGTACAGCTCTGATGCACTGGGACCAGGAAGCTCCACGGGCAGCCTTGAGGGAACAGGGAAGGCTGTGAATCCAGTACTGTCTGCACTTGTTCTATCTTTGATCCAGTACTCTGCACTGCTGGCCTTAGATGTCCTCACCAAGGGAAATAGCAAAAATAGCAGCAGCAGACTGTGTTTTCCATATACTGGACAAGGCTTCAATATCTTACTATGACATTTAGGTATATGAATATTCACCCAACCCCCATAAACTATTCATTGGCTCCTTAGAACGCTCTATCTCCTCCTGTCTAGTCCCTTCATACTCACCCTTTGAGGTCCTTCTCCTCCTCAAGAAATTAGTCCTTTTGTTTGGGGAAGTTTTCCCGACCTTTGCATTCCACAGACTTTCTCAGTTGCACACTGCTATGATAGTTTTCCAAATATTTTAAGCATAATCTTTGCCTTCCCATTGAAATCCAAGCTCCCTGAAAAATAATGGGATACCCTCATAGGCAATGGCTTATGTGTTGAGCACTATACAAAGTCCTCATAACTGCCTTATATAATTGAAATTATTCTGTTTTGTAAGTGGATAAACTAGAGTTAAGAGGTTCCCAAAATCACACATCAAGAAAATTATAAAGCCAGGACTTGGTGCCAACTCTGTCTAGCCACAAAGCCCTTGCTTCACCACAATGCCCCACTGTCTTTCACAGTGCAAGATGTAGACTTCGTTATATATACTAAAGCTTTTTTTGTTTCTCAGGGTTAGACATATTATCTCACTCTGCAAAAGTTAGAGGATAAACATACTTTGTCAATCAAAAAAGTGAAGTATCATCTGTTGAACCATGAAGGTGAAACAGTAGCAAATAAAAACTCTTTGGAGAATAAACCCATCTAACAAAAATATCTGATCAATAAGGGCGAAGGTTCTACATGCTAATGAAATCAGGGACTAGATAAAAGGTAAGCCCTTCTTATTCTATGCTCCCTCCTCAGCATCATAGAGTATCAAAAAGACACAGCATATTTCAGGTACATCAGACTTAGTGGCATCAACGAAAATCATGGCTTGCTAAAACATCTCTATTATTCTGAGAACTTGGAGCCACCTTGACACTTAATTTCTAGTTTCTCTGACTTTGTACTGTCTATTATGTGCCAGATACTGTCAAGCAAAGGGGGTGCTGTGTAGTCCTTGCCCTTAAAGAGTGCATTATCTATTGGGGAAGATGTTTTAGAAACATGTGCAATAGAATATGGTGAGTATATCAGATATGTAATAAAGAACACTGACAATACAGAGGAAGGAGTAATCACTCTGGTTAAGTGAGTCAAAAGAGGCATTTGGTGGAGTTGCTTGAGTTCAAAGAACTACTAGAAGTCTCCAAGAATATTCAAGACAAGAACAAGATACAAAGACACCATGGCATGAAAAATCAGGGCATTTCTTTCCTCTATAATATAAGAGGCACGAAGTAGGATAGTAGGGAATGAGGTGAAGAGGTTAAAAGGGTGAGGATGGCCTATGCCCTAGGAAAAACACAACCTGAACTGAAAAAATTAAATGAAGAACTAAAAAGAGCCTTGCTTGTTACTGTGATATACTTGTCAGAAAGACTTTACATTAAAAATGTCCAGGTAGAAACACAGATTGTTCAATTAGATGTGCGTAGGAGAAAGGCAAGCCTCAGATGCTCTTGGAACACAGGAATATGTCTACGTTCAAGCCAGAGAGTGTGAAGAGCTGAAGGAACTGAAGATGCTACTACCCTGGGATATGAACATGACTCTACAGGGTTAGGAACAGAAATTGAGCCATGAATTTGCAATTGCTGGCTTCAGGTCCAACCAAGCAGCTGAACATCTCACATTCTTTAATTATTCCAACAAATATTCATTGAAATCCTACCATGTGCCAGGCCCTGTTCAAATGCTGGGAATAAACAGTGAACAGAACAATCTCCTTGCTTCACAGAGCACTCATTCTAGTAGAAAGAGACAAAATATACAGAGAAGCAAGTATATCTACATAGGATGATGCTGTGAAGAAAATAAAGCTGGTTACAGAGACTAGGAAGTGTGGGAGTGGGTGAAAGAGGGGATACTATTTTATATAGAACGGTCAGAAAAGGCAGGTTTTATAAGGTGACGTTTGCAAGGAGACTGATGGAAGTAAAGGAAGGAACTGTGAGGTTGTCTGGAGGAAGAACATCGTATTTGGTATGTTAGAGAATCATTAGGAGGGTCTGTGTGGCCCAAGGGGATGGTGGAGACATAGAGAGTGATAAAGATGATCAAGAGGTGACAGGAAAGCACAGGTAGATCCACAGAAGAAAGGTGACTATATACCTGAAAGTTTGCATTCACTACAGCTGTTGTCTGGACATCAGCTTCTTTTGTCCCAAAATACTTCCACTTTGGATAATAAGTTATATGATCACTCTACTTACAGACTTGAAGAGCTTTGACTTTTAAAATGGGAAGTCCTTGGGGTGCCTGGGTGTCTCAGTCGGTTAAGCATCTGCCTTTGGCCCAGGTCATGATCCCAGGGTCCTGAGATCAAGCCTCATGTCAGGCTCCCTGCTTCTCCCTCTCCCTCTGCTGCTCACCCTGCTGTGCTCTCTCTCTCTCAAATAAATAAATAAAAATCTTTTTTTTAAAGGGGGTGGAGCGGAGGAAGCCCTTAGAGGATTTTAGACAGAGGGATGACATGATTTAATTTACCATTTAAAAGAATCACTCCAAGGGTGCTTGGGTGGCTCAGTCAGTTGAGCGTCTAACTCCTGGTTTAAGCTTAGAACGTGGTCTCAGGATCCTGTGATTAATCCCCGTATAAGCTCTGAGCTCAGTGAGAAGTCTGAGATTCTCTCTTTTTCTTTCTCTCCCTTTGTCCCTCCCCCCAAAAAATAATCTTTTAAATTAAATCTTTTAATAATAATAAATTTTAATAATTTAAATCTTTTAAATAAATCTTATAAAATAATAATAATAAAAAGAAACATTCCAGTTTCTGGCATGAGGATAGATACAGGGTTATAACACAAGGAGACTGGTGGGGGTGCTGTTGAAGAAAGAGATGTCATGGAGCAGGTTGTTAGTGGTAAAGACAGTAAGGAAAAGCAGATTCTGGTTATATATTTTATTTTGACAAGTGAACTGACAGGATTTGCTAATGGACTAGATGTTGGATGTAAAATAGTAAGAGAAGCTCACCCATGTTCTGAGTGTCTCTATGTTCTTGATGTTTATGTCTGGTCTTTTTGCCTCAGAAAAAAGATTTGTTTGATTTTTTTATATTTATGTATTTTCAAATTTATACAACAATTGAAAAATCAGTATAAAGGGCAACTATAACCCTTCACCCTTTTTCCTCAAGAATGACTCCAAAGTTTGGGGCCTCGGTATCTGGAAGTAACTAATCTATTTCTCTTGCTGAAGTGGATAGCCCTTAATACCTAGAGGAAAGTTTACCCAAGTTTGAAAGTTTACAAAAAAGCAAACAATACTTTTTGACTCCCTAGTGCCACATCTAAGAACCTATCCTAAACACAGAATTGTTTAATACAAGTGAAAACATATGTTTGTGAGAATCCTAACAGCATTATCTAGAAGAGGAAAAAATATAAATGATGGGAATATTAACCCTTGGAGAGAGAAATTTTATAAATCAGGACATAGTAAGATGATATAAGAAAACACGCCTTCAAAGCCAAAATTATATAGGGGCTCCTGGGTGGCTCAGTGGGTTAAACCCTCTGCCTTTGGCTCAGGTCATGATCCAGGGTCCTGGGATCCAGCCTCACATCGGGTTCTCTGCTCAGCAGGGAGCCTGCTTCCCCCTCTCTCTCTGCCTGCTTCTCTGCCCACTTGTGATCTCTCTGTCTGTCAAATAAATAAATAAAATCTTTAAAAAAAAAACTAAAATTATATAGAAACACGGACATTTGTGTATGTGGGTGTGTGTGTATGATAGTTTAAAATAGCATGCTACAAAGTAAAATGTATATTGATTGCAACCGTCTAAAAATATGCAATGACAGCTAGTATAAAAAAGCAAAATATTCACTATGTTAAGACTAATGGGTTACCTAATTTTTAGGAAAAAAATGTTAATTCTTCTTTTATTCTTTTCAATAACAAAAGAAAGAGGAAGTGTTTGACTCGAACCACTGATTCTTCCTTTAAAATGTCACTTATATTCAACCAGGCACCCATTCCATTATGCCACCCCCTGGATTAGGACAAAAACTACCAAGTAACTCTGCTGCTTCTACTGGTGAGATTGCCTGTCCATAATTCTTTTACAGCACATCAGCCAAAGTAATTTTTTAGAATACATGTCAGATTATGTCACCACTCTTGTTTTAACTTCTACTTGAGTAGTTTCCCTTTCCAAACTCCTTAGCAGGGTCAAGAACTGCAGTTCTCTGGCTGCCTCAGACCATTTCAGGGGAATTCATGAGGTCAAAGCTATTTTCATAATAACATTAAGATATTATTTGCTTTTCTCACACTTGTTTTCTCATTAATGTACCAACTGAATGCAGAAGATAGAAGAATCCAGCTGCCTTCCATTAAGTCCGGCATTAAAGAGATTTGCAATTCTGCACCAGCCTGATTTCCTATCACAACAAATTCAGAATGTTGGCACAATCTGACTCACTCTACTTGTCCAACTACATTTCTTCCTACTCCTTACACATACCTGTTCCTCTATTCAGGTCAGCATCTTCAGTCTCCCAGAAATAGTCATACTCACCACTGTCTCTATACTTTAGTTCCTATAGTACTCTTTCCCAAGATTACTCTCCTCTTACCCAAAAGATATTCATCCTTCAAAACCCAGCTCATGGTATCTCTTCTGTTAGGCCACACAAGATGCTCTAAGCATTACTGATATCCCTTTACTCTATGCCATACAAGTTGGCACAAGGACTAGAATTTCATCTCATGCACTAATTCCAGTCATTTGTTAATGTTTAGCTGAAAACTGGTGTTGAGAAAGATTCTGAGCCTCAGAGGGGAGATGAATGCCATGGTTGATCAGAAGTAATGTACCTGCCAATAGGCTCAATAAGTAGAAGTTACTTAGCATTTACTAATGGGTTCCTGGCCCTTGGTTCCATATACCCTCTTTGTGTGCCTCATATATCCCACTATTTCCAGTACTTGCTCTTGTCTTGGTAAAAAAACATGGAATAATTTGAAACTTGAAGATAGGAAAAGCTCCTCCAGTCCCCTCCTAACTTCAAGTCAGAACCCAGCAGAATCCTCTGATCTGGTTTCATCCACCTGGTTTTTGGCTCTCTCTTAACCAACAAAGGGAGAAATCGATATACGTACCAGGTGTTCATTGTCTCATTTCTCTTTATCCTTAAGGATACACTCCAGAAATGTTGATTCCAACTCTATTAGCAATTTTAATTGCCCCTTTTATCCCTAATGCAAATGTCCATTTTTGTCTACCCATTACCAAAATTATATAAATTATAGGCTAAATTTCCTAAGATTTTAATGTGTCTGTAAGCCCTGCCTCGACACTATGTACCTAGGATAGAACTGAGGTCAAAGCCAGAGCCTAGTCTTGGTTGAATGAAAAAGAGGGGAAGCAGGCTACTATCTTATGATTTTGAAGTTTGTGGAGCATATTGCCATGGCACAAAGGAGAGCACATGTTTCTGGAATAGTCCATGATCCACCGTTAATTCCACTTGCCATGTTTGCAAACTCTCCTCCCTTCACTTTTAATGAGATGCCATCAGATTTCTAATAGCAACAACTGTTACAGGATTTCTCAGCCTTTACTGCCTGCTGCTATTAGTCACCACCCTGGGCAGAAGGAAGAGATAGACCAGATGAAGAGTGGTGGGCAGCAAAGTGAAGCTGATTGAGCAATAGTACAAAGATCCCAGAGAGGAAGGGAACCCAAGAGGGTTGCCACTGGAGTTTCTAAGTTTAGCGATTTTTATGAGATCTTTTGTGGAACTATCTTAAGAAATTGGGGTGTGCTGAGTTGTGCCAATTAGGACTTTGGTCACCTATCTGTCTACCTATTAGGTAAATGTCCATGTGCTGATGTTCTTTTTTGGCTGACATCTGGAGGATTATGTCTTAACTGTCCCTTGTCCATGATGGTGACAAATGCTTTATGGTTGTTTTATTTTATTATGTTTTGTGGAAGTCACTTCAGCAAAGACTGAAAAACAGAATGCTAGTATGGACCTGTCTAAGCTGCAAAACAAGATGTCAGTGCTGTTTTGTTTTTGCTGTCCTGACTCCATATCTTCTTGATGGGGACCCTGGCCCCAATAACCTAACAGTCCAACTAACTCCTAACATAATTACTTCAGTATTTCATTAGTACCTCAGTAGATTTCATTAGAGATAAAAGGCAGAAAAATAAGAATTTGTCAAGGGAAAGTTCTATATGCCATCAGTAGACAGCTCAGTTAAAGCTGAAGCTCAGTATCAACCTACTTTTCTTTGTTTTGATCAAGAAAAATGCACTCTTCTGGTTTAACTACCATAACCTAGTTTGGTGTTGCTGAGCACTCACTAATCCTTTTCAGATTCTAGGTCCCTTGGGTGTAAATGCGAGGAGTGGAGGGAGAGATGCATTTACTGTTCGTTCCAGCTTCACAGACTGTGATCCATCATCTAAATTGATATTTTAAGTATTGAATCTGCAAAATGAAATTATTTTGATTAATATTTAATACGGAAAGTGTTCTGTGATGAAGGCCCTGCTTGGATTTTAAACATTGGAGGAAGCATTTGGCTATTTTAGAGCATGTACTTTAATCAGCCTACCTACCTACACTTTTGGAAAACAGTTTATAATTGGAGAACTGGGGAGATTGGATTTGATCACATTCCCAACTGCCACTCAGTATATTCTTTGCCAGTACAGAGTGGCTTTCTTATAATTTTAGTGTATCCTCATTCCAAATGCAATTTCAAAACCAGTAAAGTCAGAGCTGCCACTGCAGTTGGGGATTTTCTTTATCAAATGATTCAACCTTAAATGTTCCTTCTCAGTCCTTCATTTGCTCATGTCATTATCGTTACTTTCTGCCTCGGCCTCCTTCAACTATTTGTAATCAAACCAGACTGTGTGACTGCCCCATTTTCTGTCCAAATATTTCTCCATGTGATAGCTTTTCCTGAGCACTCAGGCTTACTGTAACAGTCTATCTCCCTTAATGAAATTAAACTGGGATCCT